>NW_026782632.1:0-25049 GCF_031769215.1 Ylistrum balloti | reverse complement strand
CAATGGCGGTTTATTTTCTCAACTACAGGCATGCGCAGTTACATATGGGTAATACTAACTACCGGATTGTCCGGAACCAAATACAACCATGTTACACCAGTCATACATTACGTCATACATTACATCTTTCCTTTCATAGAAAAATAGTTGGATCATTTCCAAAGCATTATTCTGATCAACTGAAAATACACATTTTTAAGTAAAGAATTTTAAGTAAAATTTGTTTCTTTACTGTTATCATAATATTGAATTGATAGTTTCTAAATTTACTCATGAAGTTATAATAAACACTAATGTACATTTTATGAGTAATATAAAGTCAATTAACCATGTCAATGAGATAATTTCACTATTAACCTGAAAAACATTGAGTCTTATATGAAACCTAACTGAACCAGTCTTTCAAAAACTAAAACACTAACTGAACTAGTTGTCTTTTAAACTTTAAACTCGTTAACACAAAATCTATTGAACAAAGTCTTTGAATCTTGCTGGCGTTTTGATAATCCTTCCAGAACTGGATAGGCGTGGACTATCCAAAACTGATGTAGGTGGAAGTTGGTTTTGCACGGCCTGACGGGTTTCCTGTGACATATTGCTATCCTGGATGGATGTTTTTGTAGCCAAAGTTTGCTTGGACGGTTGATTACTGGGCGGCCAGCAATGTAAATTAAGGTCAGCTGGTTCTTGGTCCAAGTCTGCCTTTGACCTGGTTGGTCGTAGATGTCTGTGGTTTCGCCGGTATGCCCGATTTCCTGATCGGATTACATAGGACCTTGGGGTCTTATGTTTCTCAATTACTGTTCCATGTTTCCATTCAGATCTACATGTATTTGGATGTTGTTGTAGCAGGACCTGGTCTCCAGGGCTCAGTGGTTGTAGACCTCCACTGGCATGTCGATCATAACTTTGTTGTTGTTTTTTCTGGCGTTTTACCAGTTGTTCCCGCACCTTATCAAATGCTTCAGCCTTGAGTAATGGTAATGACGTCGGTATTGTAGTTTTCAATCTTCTTCCAAGGAACATTTGAGCTGGTGAAAGTCCAACTTCATCAATATTAGAGTTCCGATATTCTAATAAGGCCAGATATGGGTCATTTGATTTCTTCAGTAAGCGTTTGACGGTTTGAACCGCTCTCTCAGCTTGCCCATTTGACTAGATAATGTGGACTTGAAGTAGTATGTTCAAACTGGTACTGCTGTGAGAACTGTTTAAATTCAAAGCTAGCAAATTGGGGTCCATTGTCACTGATTACTAAATCAGGTATACCATACTTTGCCATTTGACTTTTCATGTGACTGATGACACACTTTGCGGTAGTAGATTCAAGTCTCACAATTTCTGGCCATTTTGAAAAATAATCCACGGTCAGTAGGTACGATTCATTATTGTAGTCAAACAGGTCCACACCTATTTTAGACCATGGCCTAATGGGCAACTCTGTCGCGATCATTGGCTCCTTATGGTTTGCATTATTATGCTTGGCACATATCTCACATGAGTTGACTCGGTCCTCAATGTCTCGTGACATGCCTAGCCAGAACAGTATGTCCCTTGCTCTGTTCTTACATTTCACTACACCAAGATGAGAAGAGTGAATAAGGTCCAACATTTCTTTTTTCATAGACCTGGGCACTACGAGTTTATGAGATTTGTACATGAGCCCATCAATGCACGATATTTCATCGCGAAAGGTCCAATATGAACGTAGCTCAGCTGGTACGTCCACCTTGTTGTCTGGCCATCCGTACAGAACAATATCCTGTAACTTCTGTAACTCATCATCTGTAGCTGTAGCCTCTTTGAGTTGTTTGTATTTCTCTGGTGAAACAGGTAAATATGCAGTCAGATGAATTTCATTAACCTGTAAGTCTGGAACCAAAACTTCTTTTGTTTCTTTCAAGTATGCACGACTCAGATGGTCTGCTAAAAACATGAGCTTTCCTGGCTTGTAAACGACTTCCACATCATAACGTTGCATAGCTAATAACAATCTCTGTAACCTCGGAGGTGTTTGTAGAATTGGTTTTTTGAATATTGCCTGTAGGGGTCTGTGGTCTGACTCCACGGTAACTTGTCGCCCATACACGTATTCATGAAATTTCTCGCAACCAAACAGAATTGCCAACGTTTCTTTTTCTATTTGTGAGTATTTTTGCTGTGTAGTGGTGAGTGCCCTCGAGGCATATGCGACCGGTTTTTCCTCTTGTACCAGAACAGCACCTACCCCTTTGCTACTGGCATCCACTGAGAGGGTAAGTGGTTTACTGCTATCATAGAACTGTAGTACAGGTGCAGCTGAAACCAGCTGTATTAGAGTTTGAAACGCTTCTTCCTGTTGTTTCTCCCAATGCCATTCAGTCTTTCCCAAGAAGACTTCGTAGTGGTGCACTGACCTCTGCTAGTCTTGGTAAAAACTTATGTAGGTACTGCACGAAACCCATTAGGGTTTGGAGCTCTTTTACATTGATTGGTTTCTCCATATTTTGTACTGCTCTCACCTTCTCGGGGTCAGGTTTCACCCCATTCTTAGTCAATAAATGTCCCACATAGGTGACCTCTGTCTGACCTATTACACACTTGTCTTGGCCAAGTTTTACATTGTACTCACGTGCCCGTTCCAGCACTCTCTGTAGCCTGTGATCATGTTCCTCTTTGGTGGTTCCCCATACCAATATATCATCAACTATGGCTTCTGTCCCTTCAAGGTCTGATACCATTTCTGTTATTACCCGTTGAAATACTTCGGGGGCTGACTTGACTCCAAAGGGCAGCCGGGTGAACCGGTACCTTCCAAATGGAGAGTTAAAGGTACACAACTTTGAGCTGTACTCGTCCAATTTTAACTGCCAAAATCCTGAAGTAAGATCTAATTTACTGAAAATCTTAGCTCCGGGCATCCTTGAAACCACCTCCTCAATAGTTTTGAGTGGAAAATGTTCTCGTTGTATAGCTCTATTCAGATCACACGGGTCAATACATAACCTCAGTTTCCCATTAGGTTTCAGGACTGTCACAAGGGAGTTAACCCATTCAGTGGGTTCTTCCTGTTTTACTATAACTCCCAGGTTCTCCATGCGGTCCAGTTCATCTTTGACTTTATCTCTGAGCGATATAGGTACTCTCCTTGGGGGGTGTACTACTGGCGTAACAGATTTATCAAGCTTAATGGAGTGCTCTCCTGGCAAGCATCCTAGTCCTGAGAATAGGTCCTCGAATCCTTCATCAATCCCTGCGGGTACTTTTCCTGCTGAAGTTTGTATTGAGTGTATCCGTTTAATGAGACCTAGTTCCTGGCAAGTAGAAGCTCCTAATACTGCTTGAGCGTTCATGTCAACAACATAGAACTGTACTTTCTGTTCAGGCTTGTTTTTATAGGAACACATCATATGTGTTGTTCCGATACACTTTATCTGATGCCCATTGGTCGTAATAGCACGTGTCACTTCCAACTTGACTACCAAGAAAGCAACATACACTCTGGGAAACCAACCCGCCCGCCCAGAATGCAGAAAATCCACTAGCAGTACAGAACACCTAGACCTAGGAAAAATAAGGAAATATCAACAGATTAGTGCCCGAATTCGCAGAATAACAAATTAGTGTTAGACAACAGACAACTTCTCAATAAGAAAAGGAAATAAATCATATGTATGTCTTTGTAGTCAGATAACCATTAAGGCAGTTGGGTCTCTTGTTTAGCAGGAACAACAGTAATTTTTGGGACCCCGGTTTAGCTGGTCCTCAGATCTGGACCTAGTCATTTTCCTGTGGGACTTGCTCATATTTTCAGACTAAGCTATAGATTTAGTATTGGGACTGACCAAAATTTTGGAAATAATATTCCAGATTCCAAATTACTGGACAGGTAAATACACCCAGCAAGTTTAATAAATAAACAGAAACACATGAATAGTATATGCATATTATATTTAATTTTGTATAAACGTACAGAACAACATATGTTTATAATGACAAGAGGCCCATGGGCCTTTAAAAGTCTGACTACCATATCAGAGAATTCCAAAGTGAAAGTATTTTTTATTGCATCATACTTCAGGCTAAACCTTCATCCTTCATTTCCATCAGAAGAAATAGATTTTATGAGAATTCAATAAGTTCTTCCTTCTGGGTCCTGCCTCTTTGGCCTGTAGGGGTACAGCCCCAGTTTCAACATTTAATCAGCCTTTTAAATAAGCATGTTTGAGATCAAATATCAACTACATCCTACAAAGCAGGATTTTCAAAACATCATAATTTAGGAAGTTGTCCTTTTTGGACCCCACCTACTGGCCCCTGGGGGCTTTGACCCACAGTTTATACAAAATTGAGTCAACTTGTGCTAAGCATTTTGCTGAATGAAAATAAATTCCTTGAATTCCTTCAGGAGGAGTAGGATTTTAAAGAATTTATGAAGAATTTACAAAGTTTCCACAGTTGGGCCTCACCCCTTTGGCCCAACACCAACAATTTACACCAAATTGAATTCCCTTGTCCTCAGCATGCTGTAGACCACATATGAACCCTATCCTGCAATTCCTTCAGAAGAAGTAGGATTTTACAGACTTTAGGAGGAATTGACTAAATTTCCCATATTGGGCCTCACCCCTCAGGCCCTTGGGGGGCTAAGACCAACGGTTTACGCAAAATTAAGTCCCCTTGTCCTGAGCAGGTTGCAGACCAAATATGAATCTTTCCTTCATTTCCTTCAGTAGGAATAGAATTTTAAAGCCTTTGCTAAATTTCCCCTTTCGGGCCCAACCACTTGGCCTCTAGGCGTCCAATCTAAATTCTGAATTTAAGAATCGATCATCCTCAGAAAAATGCATTTGACCAAATTTAGTTGAAATCTGTCAATGCAAGAATGAAGAGCAGCATGTAAAAGCATATTCAATTATTTCCCCATTTGGTCAAATATGAAGGAATTCCCATTAGGCATGAAGGAGGAGTAGCATTTTGAAGCTTAATTAAATCCCCCTGCCCCTGAGCCCCTAGGGGTCGAATCAAAATTTTGAATTGAAGGTACAGACACCATCACCCAAGGGTACATCAGATTAAGTTTTGAGGCAAATCTTTAAGGCATGAAAGAGGAGCAGCATTTTTAAATAAGTTTACAGAATGGCGCACATCACATAACAATGAACCATGCATGATGGCTTAAGGTCATCTTGAACCTTCCAGTCAGATGACCTAAAAATCAGGAGTATGACTCTTTAAACTTAATAAATATATTCATTACATTAATTAATTAGTTACATTTCTATAAAACACATTTATTTCATTTTACTGAAATATACAGTGCCCAAACTTATCAAATAAATATTATCATTAAAACAGATATTATGCATCAATTGCAACATTTGTAAACCTCAAAAGTGATAACATAAATTGCTAGGTAATGTTCTTCCTGATCACACTCAAACTTAAATGCAGACAGATAATGACAAATGGTGAACCTATTTAAATTTTTAAAAAAATCCAAGTACTTTTCAAGAAATAGTGATTACAAATTATGACTCAAAATCAAAGAATTCAATATAATATACATCCATTCAGTGCTTTTAAAAAAAACAGTTATTGCCACACAACTGTTAAAATCAAAGATGGCGGTCTATTACTAATTATATTTTCCAGATCACACTCAAAATTAAATGGCCATGGGCACAACTAGAAACCAAGAGGAACTTGCATAGTCCGTGAAATACTCTTCCTGTACTTTTCTGAAAATAGTGATGACATACTTCAGTTGCCAAAATCCAATCCTGCTTGCTGTTTTTTTCATGATATTCAGGTTTGAAAATAAATAGTCATAACTAGATTCAAAAAGAAACCTGCTTATGAAGTTGGAGAAATACCGCTGGATAGCTTTACAATGAAACTAGGCAACAAAGATTGTTTACATCAAAGTTCTTGTACCTAAATCAACTTCATCACAGTGATGCATGCAGCAATTTTATCAATTAACATGATTAAAGAAAGAAATGTAAGGCCAATATTAAAACTAAATACTAAAGCATCTACATTTTGAAAAAGATTCATGACATGATCCTATCAATAGCATCAGCACATTGACAATATTGTTCCTCCAAACTGGTAGCTGCAGAAGTTTCTTGTAGGACTGAATCCACAATCTCTGTAGGTAGCACATGACCCCTCCTTTGAATGACTCGGTCACTGTCACTCAGTTGGACATCCGAGAGGCTCAGTCCAAAAGCTTGGAGTTTTCCACTTAGGTCTTCAGGACCTATGTAGTCTCTTATATGAGCATCCCCCATCAACATTCCCTCTGTCCATATCTGCTCTGGAGTCCGGTTTGATTCTGTGCAAATCCTGTGGCTGTTCCATGCATTCATAAATGAGTGCAGTCTCTTGCTGATGTTAGGAACATACACCATCTGTAAAGCACAGATGTGATTGTCATTGGAAACGTCGAGGATTCCCCTATCTTCCATTGAGTAGAACATTTGGTAGAAGATATCTCCCACCTGCTCCTGCACATCTCTCCATAAGCGTTCTATTCTCTGATTATGGACTGACCTCCCTGTCAGATGGCTTGTGGTAGAATCCTGAATTAAGTTCATGAACAAGGCCACCTGCACATTCTCACCACCATGGTCACTTCTTACTCAGGCTGGTAGTCCATATCGCAAAACAGCACCAATAAAGAGATTAAGTACAGTCTTGGAAGTGTTGTCCACACCACACTCCAAGAATGTGATAAGGTGGGAATAGCCATCTATACAGCCATGTGTCACAATACCCCATCTGCATAAAAAATGATATAAATATAAGTGATTATGCTGAATAATATGTTGATCATTCAAGCAATTATGAATTGAATATAAAATTATATGGCAGATTGCTGATTAGAAGGTGCATTTCTTTAGAGTTGTTCATACATTTACTCAGATCTCTAATAGTAAAGGATAAAACCAATATGAATGATTTTTGATCTATGACTGATCTATTAGTTTGGTAATATTATGGTGACAAAATGCTACATCTTGAATACAGTAGTCATGAGCTCTATATACATGTAACTAATGTATCTATTAATTATCATATGTTGAAACTTTCATTATGAAGTAGAGTACTTTAGTTTAGTTTTAGTTTATTGTTGTTTTACGTCCTATCCACAACTAAGGTCATTTAAAGACGTGCAGAGTACTTTAAAGTTCTAAAGGTTTAAAATTCAGCCATGTTTAAAATAATATACATTAATAATCCTACCCATTCCTCCCCAACCACCATCTCAAAAAGAGAAAATGTCCTACCGAATGAGACGCATATGTCCGTCCATGTGCCAAAGACTGTTTGGTACTGGGACCTTATACACCCGTCTCACTATAGCACGACTCCACCTCTTAGCAGCTGCTTCAGGATCAACCCTGTTGAGAGTCTGGCGAACCCGTCGTCTTTGTATTTGAAGTCCTTCACTTCTAAGGTACCCACTCATCATCTGAAAAATGTTTTGATAAATGATGAAATACATTTAGCTTTTAAAATGCTGAAAAGCATCAATTGAAAATGTTCTTATAATTAAGTGGAAACCCATTTCCTGTCCAGTAAGTGTTGTGACATTCGAACCTGAAAAGCAATCTCAGTTGACTCCAGCAAGCACTTCTGAATCTCATAAGGGAAGTTTACGTCCCGAGTTGCTCTAGCAAGCTACACTGATTTGCTTTACACATAGGAGTGCATCTTTGTATAAAATCCTTTGGTTGTTGAAGATATTCAGTGATTGATATGTTTGAGGTTAAACTGAAAATGGCATATAGCTAGCAACAATTGTGCTGTTGAATTACTGACTGTATGGTCATGATCTACATACTACACAGACACCTAGAATTTCTTTATTTGTATTATATAACAGGATATTTTTCCTTCACCAGATCTTGATTTTCCTTCCTCCTTTTAATAAATGTAAATGTTAGTTGTGCTTGATAAAAAAGTACTTCTTGTTAACAAAAGATTTAACAAAGATGTTCAAGTTGAAAGGGAATGATGTTTAGACAAATAAAAAGAACTCTGAATGACTTTAATAAGAATGAAGAATTAAAAAAGATTAAATTCAGTGTTCTTGTTTATACCAAATCCAATGATGACCACACACACTTTAATATACTATTACCTCATTTCCTGCATTAGGATGTGCCTGATGAATGTCTTGTACATCAAGATCAATGTCACTGATTGTAGAATACTTCACACTTCTTACAGACAGGCCAGCAGATTTCAGGGTCTTGTAGACCAGGGAAGGATTGCAGTGAAGTTGATCTGCAATGGCTTTAGCTGTGAAGCCCTTCTTCAACTGTCTCCGGATTAGGTTGACAGTGATCCCAAATGCAGGACGGCCTTTCCCTTTTGAAAATCCATCTTGACCGGATTCTTTAAAATAAAAGTATTTTCATATAAAATATTAAATAAAACTATGTTATGACAGGGACCTTGTAACCTTTATCCACCCAAGCAAGAATCACGAAATTTAATCTTAAATAATATAAGCTGAAAGTTTCGTGTGAAAACAAAATGTTCACTAGAACACCGATGCCACCAAAACTGGTGCACTTCAGCAGGTTAGTAGCCTGCTGAGCGCGGTAGACCTCGATAAGGAGACTTCCCGATCTCAGTGGCTTTACAGATTTAACCTCGCCAGCGATTTCTTGGATTCCTTTTCTCAAGATCAGAGGAGACAACACTGCTGTTGTCTTCCCACTCTGTGTTGAGGTCATGGTAAGGAACCTCGGAAACACCGGTGAAGGTGACCCCGTTTGTCTGTTGTATGTTGGTGTGGCTGTTCGTCTGGATTATTTTTGTGTTTACCCATATTTAGTTTAATGTTCGTTTCGTTACTTGTGGCCCCACCCGCCACGGAGCCCAACAAGGGGACACTTCTGGAGGCACGGATCTCCAGCGCCTAAGGGT
The DNA here is from genome assembly GCF_031769215.1 of Ylistrum balloti. Lineage (NCBI taxonomy): Eukaryota > Metazoa > Mollusca > Bivalvia > Pectinida > Pectinidae > Ylistrum > Ylistrum balloti. Next base: position 16,124 of record NW_026782632.1, on the reverse strand, counting down.
CAGGGTTGCACAAGTGATATACTCGCAAAGTATAAATTGCAGAAAATTTAAATGCCCTTGCGATTGCCCCTCAGCCACTGTCATCTGGAGACTAGACCAGCCGATTGGTAATACAGGGACCATATTACCGCCCTTCTAGCCCGAGTCAGAAGCCAAAGTGGTGTGTTGCACACAAGACTGATAAAATCAGAATAATGCTCAACCACCTGGACCTTCTTCCCCGAGTTTAAGGGATGCAAACCACGGCAAACAGTTTGGTTCGAATTGGAACTACTGAAGTTTTGGACTATTTTTAGTCTCTCCTAAATTGGTTAATAATTTATAGATAATTTTCAGTTTGATTTGATACATTATTTGCAAAATTGGCTAATAGATTAAAATTCATTTATTGATTCATAATAAATGTTAATTTCTGTTAATAATTGCAATTTATTTACTTATTTATTCATTTTAATAAAATGAATTCACTAATTGGATTACCGGTATAAATTTTTTTTTTTTTCACTAAAATGGTAATTTATTTATTGATTTATTAATTTTGTTTTAATTAAATTGATCCTTTTCATTTGAAATTGTTTATGCTCTATATTTTTCTTGTCATTTAGTTTCATTTTTTATTATTATTATTGATGTGAATTCTGAGTTTGAATTATGTATAATAAGTTAATACAGACAAACCATAGTATAATATGATAATCATATTGTTTATTCTGTGGTTATCATACATGTAACATTTACAACACACAGTCAATGTTACTACCGGCAGTGGCAACTTGTTGTCGTCTACAATGTCTTTTGCTGTGATTAATACAACAACTTTCCATTGTGAGTTACTTCCCCCTACCATGTTCCGTGTGGTTGCTTCCGTTTAGCAGACGCTGTGCAAACATCGGGAAATTAGTCTACAAAGGATTATTTCAAGGTACGATACCAAAATATATTGACCCCCCCCCCCCCCAAGTTGAATATCGATTTCACCTATCAAGTAAACAATAAAGTGTAAGATTATAGTTAACACATCGTTTGATAGTATTTGTTATTATTTCCCATTAGTCTCGTCATCTTGCTTTGTTGAAACCACAAACCAAATTCAACGGGAAACCGCGCGTGCAATAGTTCTCGCAAAATTCACGGACACTGGTAGGGTCCCAGTACTGTACAGTACCCAAAAACGATACATGCAATAGGTAACAGTTGTCAATCACATTGATATATTCCCGACCTGATACAAATATTACCAAAAAACGCCAATGTATTTTACCGAACAAATGTTACGGATATTAGATATTGTTTCCGATTACATTATTACCAGAGTACTTACCTTGAAAATCTGAATCCGTTGTATCAGATCTGGATTGGGCAGATGCTGATGCGGCGTTGTTGACCACCTCTATCAGATCTTGTACCGCTGATCTGACCTCGGCGAACTGGTTAGTTGGATTTGAAATTCTGTCAAGGTTGTCCAACGAATGCCTCAAAAGCCGATCAAGCATAACAGTATCGGGATTTTCTTGTTCTAACTGTCTTCCAACATTCCGTATGTTTCTCTGGATTGCCTCTAGCACTCTGCTTATGTCTCCCGCCATCATTTAAAATAGCTTTCATTTCCGGTATGAAAACGAGGTACAAGGAAGTGGCTCTTCCCATTTTGAAATGGGGGTGGATAGCATACTGACTGTTTTATTTACCTTAAGTGGACAAAATATCCCTTAAGTGAATGTAATTTAGCATTATGTCAGCACATATCGCTTTTTCACCTAAGTGAAATTCTTTTAAACTTAAGGAAAATAAACATTATTATGCATTATGATTTATTTCACTTAAGTGAAAAAAAGAATCCCTTAAGTGATTTTCTCCCCCTTAAGTTGTATTAATAATTTGCATTATGTTTCATTTCCCCATAAGTGCAATTGTTTTTCACTTAAGTGAAAAAGAATTTCACTTAAGTGAAAAAACTATCCCCTTAAGAGGAAATAGGATTAAATGTTAAAATGGCTTGCCATAGTTAGCAAAAGTCATAGCCGGTTTTCAAGTTGCTAATCATATGATTACCGACTTGAGGAGGACCATTTCGATGATTACAGACTTGATTACCGACTTGACGTTGATTAGCGACTTGACGCTGATTAGCGACTTGACGCTGATTAGCGACTTGGTCCCAAAAATAATTCAGATATTCGCGACTTGAGTTTGGGGAAGACCAAAACATGATTAGCGACCTGACCTTGAAATGTGGCGAGGACCATTTATGATTAGCGACTTGGCGACTTGGTCCCAAAATAACTTCAGAAATTAGCGACTTTTTTTTTATTTTCGTAAGGGGAATTGCACTCACTAGCTGTGGTTCTTTTAACTCAGATAAACGAAGTAGAGATAATTATACATTCTTATTTTGTGAAATTGAGGAAAAAAAGATGATTTTTAGATCCCAAGTCGCTAATTCCTGATTCAAATTTTGGGACTAAAAATGATTTTTAAAATTTTTGTTTTTTATTTATATTAGACCCAATTAGGTTGCTTATTTTTACTTAGATCAGTGAGATATACGAAAACAGAAATTGTTTCTGCTGAAAATTAGAAAAATATGGATTTTTCGAAGGATATGAATTTCTCAGATTTTTAGTCCTAAAACTTGGTTCAGAAATTAGCGACTTGGATTTTTTTTTTTTTTTTCGTAAATTCAGAATGTTTCCATGTGCAGTTTGGTGTATCGTAGTTTATCATGGCACTCATCTACCTCAAATAATCTGTCATTTTTTCATAACTGAGGACCTATCTGCAATCCAGTCATTTCGTCCTATTTTGTCACAAGTAAATGATGGAAGATAATTCGATCTCAGGTCACTAATTTCTTACTACTTGCCAAAGTGCAGTTTTGAATGATAAAAAACTGAAATTTCAAAAAAAAAACCTGATATTTCTAAAGAATTTATTTTTCTATTTTACAATAATTACAAATTAATATTTTACAATTCTACATTTTTGGTTAATTAAGTTATTTTATTTACAATTAATAAATACTTAAATTAAATAAAACAAATTTAGAATAAAATTATAAATAAATAAATATTAAAAACTTATATCAACAAATCAATGTATAACTGGCAGCTGTACAGGTGAGCTTTGGCGTCGTTTTCCTCATAAAGATGTCTGGTGAAGGAGACTGCATAAAGAAAAAGACAACCTTTTAGAATATTGATTGATATCATGTTAGATAATTTTCATACAATACAATAATCAACCAACAGAATTTGCAAATTTTTATATGAAGAATAATTTAATATTTGCTTAGGATATATTATCACTTATCACTCCATTGAATAAAAAGGATTAGTAAAAGTTTGGAATATTGTCATTATGTGGACTTACACGAACGCCATCGCTCATGTCAGAGGATGCTGGATCCCCGGGCGGCGGCAGATGGTCAGTGTCTGGGAGATGACTTGAATCCTGAAACAGTTGAAAAATAATAGTCGTTAACATCAAGTTTATCAGGATATGTTTTTTTGTTTAGTTTCATTTGTTTAAGAAATGTAGGGTCATTGTAATTAACTAGAAAGCAAACATGTTATAATCATTTGTACCTTGTATGCGTCGTTAAGTTTCTCCCAGACACTGACCCTCTCCGTCCTCCGCTCTGACTTATCATAGTATCTGTCCGCCGTCCAGGGATTATGTGCCATGTGGAGTGCCAGCATCCTCTGTTCGTGGCGGTCTCCGCCGGTCACCCAAAGTGTGGAGACTGCCACTTTCCGGCATATTGTGGCCGTGAGAGGTGGAAGCTCCTGGCCGATTGCATCAGCATGTCGCTTCCACTCTCTCTTGACGACCTTTGTCATGGTCTGACAGAGAAAAAGAAATGAGTCACTTAAATGTTAATAGAATTTGTTCCTAAAATTTAACTAGCAACTTGGATTATTTGCCACATTAACAGTCTCTGAAATTGGCGTCGTTGGTTGCTTAAATTATCATTTATTTGACTATCATATTTATGATCTTGGGCTTGAATAATTTTTACCACTCTAAACTTCGATTAACTTTTAACTAATTTTCTTTCTCGGTGCCAAGCAGCACTTCCTCATTTAGTATATTAAATGGAGATTTAAAAATTAGAAGCCCTTAATTCCACTGAGAGATGCTTACCGTCGAGGAGAGCACTTTCCCTTGGTCGGTGGTGAAGGCCAGCTTCGACACCCGACTTATGCTCTCCTTGGCCAGATATGCCTTAAGGTCTCGGAGCAGGGACGGCTCTATGAGCAATTGGGACATCTTCCCCGACCTGGCTTCCTTGTGGTTGTAGATCTGTAATAGTGAAACGAAGCATTTGTACACTTTCTGTTAAAACTGCAGTTTCTGTAATCGCATTTATGAAAATGTCGTTACATCAGTAAAATACCTTCAAGATGTATTTTGAATATTTACATCAACTTAATTTAATAACAGAACAAGAAATTGGTGGTGGCTAAATCAGCTTCATTACCTTCAGTTCGGTCGGGGAAGATGGGTCGATCTGGGCCTGCTCCACCTCCTGTCTCTCTAAGTTAGCCAGGTCCCCAGATCGCTTCCCATTGCTGATAAAAAGTTGGACTAGTAAGCCGTCCCTTGCCTCACAGGAGTCCGCCCTGCTGAGAGGGCCATCCTTCCGGCAGATGTGGCTCACTTTCTTAGGACGGTCTCCTGTGAGGTATGCTCCGAGCATCTTGGGCGCGACTTCCAGACCAGCTTTCTTGTCACGCCCCCTGTGAGAGAAACCAAAACAAATGTAACACATAACTAATAAATTTCAAGCGCATAGATTGAATACAAATGAAATATTATTATCGTACTGTAAGATCTGACAGAAAATTTAAAAATGAAAGGGAAAAGACTGAAAAACATTTACAAATTAATTACAAATGCAAAAGCTAACGAGTATATAAAGTGTTTATATAATATTTATCCTTAGTACTGTCGTCATCAACAACAGGATATTTTTTAAGATTTCAAAACCAGAAGCAAAATTCAAAATGAACCAGACTTACTTCTGTACAGCTGCCTTATGAATGTCCTCATCCAAGGACCGAGCCATCAGCCTTAGCGAATTCCGAAGGGTATCCAGATAGGCTGTCTGGAGCTTCAGTATTTTTTGCCAACTGAAGCTTCCAGACAGCCACCCAACGAAATTCACTAGGGAGAAAAGGTAGACCTTGATTGTCTCTGGTTTTTTCTCTGGCATCATCTGGTCGACCTTTCCTCCCTCCTTCCCAATGTCCTCCAAACTCGCCAGCGCGTCTGAGGACAGACAGGGAAGGAAGGTTTTGATAGCAACAATGTGCGACTTCATTGTCTTGTCAGTAATTCTTCTACCAGTGGCCCGGTCCTTGGCCTGGACACTGAAAGAAAAAGGAAAAAAGGCAATGTATTAATGTTGGCCTTAAGTTATGATTTCAATTGACCGATCGGACATGGGCTTTTCACTGTTAACTATTAATGTCTTCTGTTGAATTACAAATGGTCGACAGGCCATTTCACACATATGTGGGTTATTTATGCACAGAAACGAAGGGCATTGTTGAGATTATTAATTTATGCAGGTGTGTCAATATTAGTATAATTATTGATTTTTGTCAACATCTTGAGATGTCAATGCTGTAACGGTAATTTATGAACTCACATGTACTCATTCAACGCCTGGTCCAACTGGGACACGTCGTTTGCTGTGAGCCTAACTGCCGGGACGGCGCTGTCAATCAGCCGCTTGTACTCAGCTCCCCCTTTGGGTGTCCTGTGTACATTCACCAGATGGAGGTCAAGTCGCACAGTGCATTTGGTACACAGAGGACACTGGAGCCGCTCCAGTGTCTGCACCTTCCTCAGACTGAAGCTTATTTTGTTGGCCGCCTCCACCTTCGACAGTTTGTGAAACTGCAAAAGGACCCCAGCAAGTGAGTGTAATATCACAGTCTTATTAAAAGAAAACAAATCCAAGTCGCTAATTTCTGAATAAAATTTCAGGATTGTGAAAAATTCATTTTTTCCCTAAATTTTCAGCCAGCAGCAACATATCTTTTCGTCAAAACTTGGATCAGAAACTAGCGACTTAAGATTTGAATTATGTATTTTCGTTATGTAAAACCATCTCGTCTCGTATGGTCAGACCAACTCCCACGATGAAACCCAACATGTCCTTTTGACCTTGACCTTGACCTTGAGGACAACCTTGACCAACTTTTAAGTCCACATCTGGATACTTTGCTTTCCGCTTGAAGCCTAGAAGGCTCTATAGCATCCTTTACCCTGTGTATCTCGGACCGATTCATGTGTGTATCATCTGGCCTAGAAGGCTCATGAACATACCTTGACATATTGAACGTATTTTCCGGAATTAAGTACAAAACTAATGAAACGATAAATAAAACCAACTGAAAATATCCGGAATAGAGTTAACTCCCCCCTAGACCATAAATATTATATTTGATAGATATCTCACTGACTAGTATATCATAATATATAACATAACCAACCCCCCCCCCCTCCCCCCAACAACCTGTTACAAAATTACATAATTAAAATTCAAATTACCTGGACAATAATGAAATCAGTTTGTATCAGATAACCTATTGTATATACCTGTGCTTGGCATGGCCAAATATACATAGTATCGATATGGTCTGATGATTCATTAAAATTTAACAAGTTAAGTATCAATGGTCATCAAAATATAGAATTATTTAATGATCGTCAATGATTATCATCTATATAAGTATTTGTTCAAATTACACTACCTCAGTAAGCATGTATCAGAGAGGATAAAAGCAATGCAACATACAAATATTGGTGTCAATACACAAGAACGGGACTTTCTTTTTAACTTTATAAACCTAGCCTGCACAATACATGTTAACATTTCCAAACAATTAATACATATGAATTTTTCAAAATAACATCATAAAACACTCCATAACAATATAGAACATATTTTGTTGCAAAGATTAAAGAACTAAGTCTTTCGAACAAGTTTTGAATTCCAACATCATAACATTTTTAAATGTAGTAGTCTATCAATGTTAGTTTACGAAGAAATCTTCTGAAAAATGTACACAAAGTAAGTTATTTGAAATAATGCCATCCAAGAAATGACATCAAATTCAATCATTTCACATCAGATGAGAACATAGTTCACATTCCTAACATCTGACAACAATGTTTCTGTAAGATGCTTGATCTGTTATTTCTATGTTATTTCTTTTTTGATCACTGTGTGTTTTACCGTTTGGTGGCCCCTTATGACTTTTTATGTGTTGACGGGCCGTTAAGAATGTAAAAATAATAATAATAATAAAGTTACCTTCATTCTTTATCAGTGTTACGTAAACTCCAACTAGGGTAACCTTAATTTATAATCAGTGTAAGTTTCAAGCTTTATTAATTATTTTTATTGCGGGTCATCTCTGTTTGCGGTGGTTATTTTTATTTTTTTTTTTTTTTGCGCTTGTGTATGAATGAGTACCACAGTATTCAGGCAAATGATGAATATGAAAAAAAGTTTGCGGGGTATTTAATTTCACGCTACCTTTAACAGCCGCAAATAGAGCGAAATTAAATCCTCTGTAGATATTACCATCTATACAATATATTAAAACCTCTTTCATTTAAACACAACATAATTGTAATAAGTCATCTGTCTCAAATCCCTCTGGTCTTTATTTCTAGGATGCAAAACATAAGATAACCAATCTTGTTACAATGTTCAGTAATTAAATAAGGTATCAGTAATATTTTCCATGTACATGTAAAGCACAGAAAAACCCAGAGCTTATTAGTCAGTGAGATACTTTCTGCATCATCCACAGAAATAAACTGTTGTCATGTGTATACCAATACATATAATTGATAATTGGAAAAAAGGCTCAATGGTCACCGTCAAAAATGTATCAATTTGCTCTTGCCGAGGTAGAAAGAAGAAAATAATGTAAAAAGGTAAAATTAATCGCAACAAGCTCAAGTGTCACCAGTAAATTGATAGTTATAGTTGACAAGAAAGTTAAGTATTTAACTTACCGGTGACACTTGAGCCTGTTGGGATTAATTTTATCTTTATATATTTCATTAATCACCTTGCAGTGCAGTGCCCCACTGAAGAACCCACCTACCATGAAACTGACGGCTCTATTCCTGTTTAATCTAAGAAATAATGTGATATCCCAGACAGGATATCAATAATTGTAATCCAATATGTTTGAACATAAAGTGGAGGTATTCCAGAATTTTGAAATGAACATGTGAATAGATCTTACCAAAACTGAAGATTATTCATTTCATCCGGTTCCAAAAAAATGACCCGAAGTCATTTTCATTATTGATATATAAGGTCTTAATTGAGTTTTCTTTTCATAAATTCTCATATGAAATGAAATCAAATTTCCTATACTTTTTACCGCATAACTGTCAAAGATTATATTTCGGCAGTTTTTAAGGTAAAACTATGGAGAATGAAGTGTGTCGGGGCAACCATTTTGTTGGATAATTTCATTTCATGAGATTCAAAAGCTCATGAATACCACTCATCAAGCCATGTCTTGCTTGCAGATTCTCATGGGTTCTGGCAATGCGTAGCAGTATTCAGACCAAGAGTTGTCTTGTAAGAACGAACATTAAAGCAGGACAATCATATGTACACTATTCAATAAATGCTTACAATAATGGAAAACAGCACTACATAAGTTTACTACACTTCCAAGTATGCATGAATGAATACACAAACAGTGCTGTTTGATAAGGAACCAAGGAAGTCTCAATTTTGATAGTGCCAACCAAATTACTTTCTTTGTTGTTTTTTTTTTTTTTATGAGGAATCAAACCTGAATTTTCAAATTGATATAGAATACCTCTTTCCTTTTGGAATTATACTGATTGCCCTTGCTTTGCCAACAGTACACTTCACATGTCGGTGTCAGCTGATTCTGAACTAGTATGAACAAGGCAGAGAAATTCAAACTTGACACATAGATATTTCATTCTTAACAAATTATAGTAGCCTTTTACCTTGTAAACTCATATCTCCCTAAATGACAAGTTGCCATACAATCAGATGTTATACAGGCGGAAGCTAAGCAATGCATATATTTTAATTTCCTACACAAGTTTGACGTATCTAATTTTTTAGATTGAATTAATCACCTTTCAGTTTGAAATCAATTAGGTATTGATTAATGAAGATTAATATCTCTAATTTTCAAATGAACTAGAAGTAATATCAACAACATGAACAGAATATCTCTCAAAACAGTAGGTGCTTTAGTATCACTTGTTTAAGGGATATTATGCACAAGTTGGCGTTTTAAAGTATATACTTTCTTTAGGAAAGGGAATACAACCACTTGTTATCACACAAACTCGTATCTCCTTTACTGGGGATGCTTTCTACCAAATTTGGTTTAAATCCGTCAAACTTAAATTCTTGACCCTTTTCTGTGCCCCCTTGAAGGGGATGTTATTGACTAAATTTTTATTTCACGCATAAATCTTGTAGACCTCGACCTAAGGTCCCTAAATATGGAGTCCATTGGACTTTCGGTCAGGAGAAAAAAATTAAGATGTGCGAAATTTTACACCTTTTTGTCCCCTAATTGGATCCCTATATGTGCCATACAAATGGCGTTCTGCGATGGTACAAGAACATGTCATGTATAATATGTGTGCAACGTTTCGTTGAAATCCATGTATAATCCTTGGAGGAGTAGGCGATACAAAATTGTGTCCACCGACAGATAAACAGGCTGTTCCAGTACTATATATCTATATATTAATATTGAAAATAGAAGAGTCAAACAAAGCAATATAATACAATTCTGAACCCAGCAGAAATTGTTTTTAAGTGAACACAGCATGCAAATCTGAATCTGGGATCCAGTTAACCTACATGCATTATAATAGTATTTAGACCATTCAATTCTATACTAGCCAGGATTAATATTCCATCAGTTTCACTTTCCGCATTGACCTTAACTTCAGAGAGATATTTTGATGCTGACAAGGTCATTTGAAAGCATTCTCCACAAAAACTGCAAAACTGACACAAATTTTCCAAACTGCAAAATATCCCTTTAAGCTTTTCAAATATGTACTATAAATAAGTACATTTAATTTCATGTGGTATTCTACCAATAAAGCTCAACCTGTTTGCTTAAACATGAAGTCAGAATCCTTCATGCTTTGTAATTGTATTAATTACACTAATTGCCAAAGCTTAAAATATACCAAACATAATTATAAACTAAGACACCAGTTCTTAAAATCTGATTAAAACAACTCAGAATTGTCACTCTTAACAAACAAGGATGAGAAAATAAAAGAAAAAACATTCCATTCTTTCAGCAATTTTCAAGGGATTTTGGCACCCGTCATTGTCTTTACTTAGTATTCTGATTATTTGACAGAACATGTAAATTAACTAAAACAACAACAAAACAATTACGGTAGTTAAACTAGACATAAAGGGTAGCTGTCTTCTTGTCGTCTTCTTGGCTATACACATATGCTTTACTGCCTGAACAATCGATGTTACTTAAATTTCTATTGTAGATATAATATCCCCCTCATCCAAGCATCACCATGTAATGAAAGCCAGAAGGCTGGACGGTTACATCGCACTTGTCACTCTATAAGGTGTGCGACACTGACCTTTAAAGGCCAAAATGAAATATGCGTGTCTGACCCCTGTACCGAGGTCGCCCTATAAAAGACACGACCACCCGTGCACCTACGCTTATTCAAAGACCAACCATTTTGTTGGCAAATTAAACCACCTCAACCGAAGGGAGGGTTACCTTGTAATTGTGGTGGGTAATGTAACCGTCCAGCCTTCGGGCTTTCATTACAGAGAATCCCTCTCATCCATCACATGGTGATGCTTGGATGAGGGGAGATTCTCTTCCATTCAGCCCTCCGGCTGTTACATTACACCTTCAATGTGTTTGACAACAAAATCAATACAACAAAAAAAGAAAACTGAAGATTTTTCTTCATTCACAAATTTTATGATACTCTATAAGAATTACACAAAATTTGAATTCAAAGATCTGAGACAGAAAACCCCAGACATAGCATAGGGATGAAAAGATCACTTCCTGCTGAGCACACTATCCGCGAACGACGGAGACGGTTCCAAATCCTGGACATCCCTCAAATAGAACCTCCTAAATGTTCCAAACGAGCTCCAACATGCTTTCTCAAGAATGGCCTTAAGGGATGTTCCTCCTGCCAGCGCAGCCGATGTAGCTGCTCCTCTAACCGAATGTGGTCGGAATGTCTCTGTTTCCACTCCAGCTTCAGACATCATACAACGAATCCATCTTGCCACAGTGGATGTCGACACTGATGTACCCTGTCTGAAAGAGACTAGTAACTTATTGGACTTCCGCAACTCAGCAGTGTCCTTAATGTACTTTCTCAAAACACTGCTTACACATGACCTAGGATTAGAATACTTCTCCAAACTAACTTTATATAATGGATTTGCTCGTTTAGGTGTTTTCATGAGGTCTGGGATAGTAAATACAACCCTGTCGCCTAAATCTTGCATGCATTAAATGTCTAAATTAACCAAAGTTTGAGCCCTCTGTGCTGACACGAGAGCCAACAGACATTCTTATTTCTTAGGTAACACTGGTAAGGTCAACCCTGCATGTGGATACAATGTCGCCAAGTGTTTCAACAACACGGAGACATCCCATGTCGCTTTATAGAAAGGCTTAGGAGGGTTAGCATTAAATAAACCTTGATATAATCAAATCTCCAACTAAACCGGTATTCCCTAACAATGCCGTAGGCTGAACTAACATACATTTGTGGGTATTAATGACACTATAGGACTTACCAATATTAAAGAAATCAACTGCGACACAGAGGGACAATTGGTACCAACTTGCCTTTCACGACACCAAGATACCCAGTTTCCCCAGGCCAAATCGTACTGTTTTCTTGTCGATCTCCTCCAGGAGGAGATTACCAACAAGGAAGCTTGTCTCGAAAGTCCCTTCCTCTGAAGGGATCTCCTGAGACGCAACAAGCGATCAGTCTCATATTTCCCCTAAACGGGTGAGGTTCGTCTTTTGGGGATAGCAACATGTCCCGCCACCTGGATGGCCGGGCTGGTACAGCCACAACAGCGTCTAACAGCATAGGTAGCCATACCTGCTTGCGCCATAAAGGAACCACCAGTATTGCCTGACTCACCTTGTCCTCCTTCACCTTGAGTAGGACCCTGGTTATTAAACTGAAAGGAGGAAAAAGATAAGGTGTAAGATCACTCCATGACGTCATAAATGCATTATAACACATGGCATCTGGATCAGGCATCCAGGACACAAATCTCTAACTTACAATTTAACCTGCTAGCGAACAGATCAACGTCAGGAGTAAAATAGAGCCTACAAATCCTGTCAAATATATCAACATGCAATGACCATTCCCCTGACGATACTAATGACCTGGACAAGTAATCTGCGTCAACGTTCTCCACACCAGGTAAATGACATGCTGACAGATGAATTTTCCTTTCATCACGACATATGATAATAATAAACTTTATTTATTGAGGATATAAAACATGTTTAGCCAACGGCTAATCTTCCACATGGTCCTCTGGTTAGTAAAATAATGTTAGTTAAAATCTACTAAGTTACATACATGAATCAAGTTTAAACTACAAACTTCATATTTAACAACAATAGGATTTAAACTAAAAAAAATCACATACATTAATTAAAATTATCACAGAATGCATAATTCCTCATGCAAAAATATATTTTGATCAATTAAATGGCTGGTGCCTAATATACATACATGCTAATATAACTGATAAAAATTGACATAGACGCTAATATAGTATAGTCTAAAATTTAGGTCAATATGGAGGTAAAAAAGTTGAATAAGAATGTCAAATATATCACAAAGAGATCTAAGACATAGATATAAGACGTTGAATAAGTTTTCCTTTAAAAGTGGAAAAACAGTGGACATTCTTAATATCATTGGGTAAAATATTCCGTTTTTAATACTGTCAGTAAGAAATCGTTTAGAATAAAACACAGTTCTATGTTTTGGCACTTGGAAATGGTTTTCAGTAGCATATCTAGTATTCCTGTTGTGAACATTCCTCACTAGTAATACATTGTTTGACAAATATTCTGGAACAGCCTTCAAATTTGTAATACATATTAATTGGCATCCATCTAAGTTGCTGAAACATTACACAGGAAGGTGTGTCAAAAGGTACATTTAAAATAATACGGGCTGCCTGCTTCTGAGCTTTGAGAAGTTTTCCCATTAATTTTTTTTTGCAATCTGACCACACAGTACTACAATATAAAAAGTGTGGGAAAACAGAAGAATTAAAAAACCTAAGTTTACCTTCAGTAGGTAGATATGGACAAATGCGTCGTAATAAACCAAGTCTTAGTCTAATCCTAGATACAACAAATGCAATATGACTTGACCACGTAAGCCCATCATCAATGTTTTCACCAAGTAGTTCATCATTACAAACCTGTTCTAAAGGTTCATCACACATCAAAAGTTTAAGATTTAAATTGTTTCTCCGTTGCTTTTGCTTTGATGAGATACACATATATTTGTTTTTTTGTACATAAATCATCATTCTGTTATCTACACACCATTTACTTACATTGTTTAAATCTGCCTGTAGTGTAACTGTGATATCTTCCACTGACTTACCAACAGTAGACAACGTAGAATCATCAGCACACAAATCAGTGCTTGATAAAACATGTAGGGGCAAGTCATTAATAAAATCGAAAAACGTAAGAGGAACGAGAATAGGTCCCTGAGGTACACCATATGTGATATTGCAAACATGAGACATATGACCTGCAAGAGATACTATCTGGGTTCTGTTGTCTAAATATGATTTAAACCATGACATGGACCTATATTCAATATGATACAAAGACATTTTTGTGAGTAAAACACCATGGTCTACCAAATCAAACGCCTTTTTAAAATCTAACAGTACAACTCCTGTATTCAAACCATCATCTATATTTTTTGCCCTGGAGTTGACTACATTCACAGGAGTGATTTTGACGGAAACCTGACTGAGAAGATAAAATTAGACTACGAGTTGTAAGATAATTATAAAAAAAGTACTATGAACATGTCTCTCAATAACCTTAGACAGTATTGGTAAAACAGAAATTGGTCTAAAATTGCTAACATCAGCAGTGTTTTTTATAGAGAGGAGTAACTCTTACCAACTTCCACTGTGTGGGAAACTTACCAGACTGGATACTAAGATTAATAATAAATGTAAGTGATTGAGCTATCTCTCTATGAACAATCTTTAATAAGTTTAGCACAAACATCATCAGTACCAGTAGCTTTGTGTTCGTCCAAATTACTCAAAAACTTGACGACGAAATCAACTGACACTTTTGGTATGACAAACTGGGTACTATTACTTAGTTTACTATTTACATATTCTTTCAACTTCTCGAAAGAGGTTGTAACATTTTCAAGCTTAGAGGTTAATAAGTGATTTGCCATTTCACTTTTTTGAAATACATCTTTCTCATTTATCTCTAACATGTTTGGAGGACTAAGTTCCTGTGTCAGCTTCCAAAGAATTTTGGGATTATCAAGATTTTATTCAATAACTGGTTTGTAGTAATTTGTTTTAGCCGTACGAACAATGGAAGAAACTTTGTAACGTTGTATTTTGTATCTTCCATGTTCACCCAGACGTTTCAGCTCGTCTCGAACTTTTATATTTTCAATAATATCGTCATCCATCCATTCGGGTTGTTTCGTTTTTTTCACCCTTCTCTCCATTTTTGGAGCATAGTCATCCACAATACTGAAAAACAGATACATCAAGGTATCTAGTGCATCGTCCACATCATCAAATGTCTCTATTAAGGACTGAGGAACACTAGCAATTGCTTTGGCAAATTCTTGGGCATCGAAGTTCTTAAAAGACCTGTACGCCATATTGGTATGAGTAAATTTTAACCTAAAAGATCTTTTACGCACAAAGCAAATTGGATTATGATCGCTAATTCCGTTTCTGACCACCTTCACTTGTCTTAAGTATTCAGGAGCTGACATATATACATGGTCTATGAGTGAAGATGTGTCAGCTACACGTGTGGGTTCCTTAACCATGTGTTGGAGGTTAAAAGACTCTAAGGTCTACAAAAGACTCGCTGTTTCCACCATTTAGGTTGATATTAAAATCTGCAACTAAAATAATTTCTTTTCCTTCCTGCTGACATTTGGAAAGGAAAAGCTCAAAACTCTCCATCCATAGAGTAGAATTACACTTCGGAGGTCTATACACATTTGCTTTGAACAAGGGTTTTGAGCATTTGAAATGTATCTGTACACATAATATTTCAAGGTCTCCCATTTCAAGGTCAGGCTTTCTAATGAATGGAGTTGTACTTTTGGTATATGTCACATATACACATAGCAGGGGTGGACACAGGTTTACCCCGCACCGCCTTTACACAAACCATACCTGGAGGCCGAGTGCTCAAAGCGAAACAGTCTAAAACTGTCAAAAGAAATCAAAGTACAACCAAGCAAAAATACTGACAGGGGTCAGGCACATACATTTCATGTTGGCCTTTGAAGGTCTGTGTCGCGCACCTTGTAGAGTGACAAGTTCAACGTAACCGGACAGCTGAACGGAAGAGAATTAGATTTAATACCTTTTACACACCTCTGACTAAAATTTTAAATACATTAATACTTTGTGTAATTGTATAACTAAACAGGAGAGAAATTGAGGTAGGTGTACAAATAAAATAATTTTGGAGACAAAAGTAGCGGACTGGGGAGTTTGAGTCTTTGATTCCCCATATGATAACCTAAAAATGTACTGTATTTGTATTAGCACTATACCTTTTTTCTCCGTGGAAGGTCTTTTACTCCGTAGTCATATTTCAACTCTGTGTTTGGCCCTATTTCCTTTGTAGCAAAAGACAAACATGGGGATTTTGATCCTCCATCTCGATGATCTTAACTAGGCAATTTTTTTCCTTTCCTATCTCATCATTGACAAATCTACCATACCCTGAAGAATTGGTCGCATCAACACTGCATGAAAAAAGATGGCATTGCCT
>NW_026782631.1:0-111359 GCF_031769215.1 Ylistrum balloti | reverse complement strand
AAGTGAAATATTAAGTGTTTGACACCTGGTGAACTGCAACAGACGTTCATCACATCATATTCTACAGCTTCATTTTTAAATATATCCCAGTAATCAGCAAGTTTGTTTAAAAATTTCACTGTATTACGTGGTTATGTTACCTTTAATTTCTGACATATTTCCATGGTAACACAAAAACAAATTATTCAAATGAAATATTCCCAATAGCTAAAGGCACCACTACAGTACTAGCTCAGATGTAATAACTGTACCAGGTTTCAAGTAATTATCTTCACGGTTTCAGAACACTGGTCCGAAAAATGGTAACAGAAAAGTATCTAAATGGAGAACTCCTCTGGAAGTACTGTAAACAAATGTTTTTGTAAAGTACCATCACATATTTATTTAGAAATCTGATAATATGTAGCACATATAATCAACGAAGCTAATGGTCAAGGAGAGATGTGAAAGTTAGCTTTAAAGTTATCAAATCCTCCTTTATCTGGAGGACACAACTAGCAACTTCCTAAACAAAGATGTTCAGTCATTTGACTAAATCATTCATTTACATCAATTGATTCTGGCGAGCTTTGCTTAATAATGAGACAACAGAATATCTGCCAATAAAATACATCCTAGTTAAAATGTTACCTTGACCTTTGACCTGGTGACCCAATTAATTTCTCTTGGATTTTTGCATGTAGTTTCTGTTAACTTCCTATTTGATTTCAATCAGTAATTTAGCCATAACACATGTATATGATATTTTTTTCACATTACAAAATCAACAATTTACTGCTCTCTAGGTAATAAGAGTATGCTTTTGAACGAATATCCTGGGCCTTTTGGTTATTGACAAGAAGTAAATGGATGATATTGATATATTAACTTGTATTTTAAACAACATGCATTGAACATTTCAAAGATATTACATATCAGGCCTCAAATTTAAGGCTTTTTATTGGCTAATTGCAAGTAGAAATCCAAGAATTGCAAGTAGAAAAAATAATTACTTGCTTTTTTCAGCAAGTGGATTCATCAGATGCAAACTGTCAGTGCCTGTCTACTAACATTTCACAGAATTAAATTGTTTTGAGTTTTGATTTTCAAAGTGTAAATATTGGGACAAAGCATTTCTTCTATAATGTTGATATATATTGGATGAACCAAGGTAATACATTATAAATCACAAAACTAAACACATTATTTGAACATTGAGATTTGTGATAATAGCAAGTAAAAAGTCATTTTAGCAAATACAAATTTAAGGCAATTGCTGTTTTCAGCAATTGACAAATTTTTTTTAATTTGAGGCCTGCAAATGCCATATACTGGTGCAATATATTTACAATTTGGAAAAAAATATAACCTGACCCTGTGACCTTGACAGTGGGTCAAACTATTTGAACAAACTTGATAATCATTCAATACCACATTACTTCTGGTCAAATGTCATGACCAGAAGTCTGTTTTGATGTGTAGAGGATGATTAATTTTTTGTAGCATTTGACTCGTGGACTATCAAGAGGCCTGTGGACCTTAACAGTCATATGGCAATAAAGACCTGTGTAGGATATACTGTTACTGCAGTCTTAGTATTTGTAAAATTTAGCAGTAAAAACAAAAAATACTCCTCAATTCAGTTTCCTTGCAAAATCTTAATTTCATGGCACCAGTGGTTTTAAAATGTGTTTACCAAGAGGGGGGCCATGTTGGATTTCAGACTGCCTCAAAATATAACACATGATCAGGATTGTTTAAGTATTGTTTATGCTCGAACTAATTTGGCAAAATTTGCCTCCTACAGCACTCAAGTCTTTTAAAACCTTATTACAAAATATATCTAGAATATCTAGAAGATGAAATGTTATTGTTGTATAAATATTGATTATCATAAAGAAATAACTAATATGTTTATTTACACTTATAAAGGGCCAAAACAAGATATCCCGGTCTATCAGTAGCTAGGAGTTGTTTTATAGGTGTTACAATTAAGAACAGTATATTTACATCATAAACTACAAATAAAAAGATATCATGACTTGCTATCACCAAGGGTGAATGGTTAGATCCAAAATTCAATCACATTTTATTTCTTTACCAGCAATCTGTATATTTGTCCGAGTCATGTTCTATCAATAAGAGATGTTCTATTAACTTTTAGATATGGTATCAGTCTATCCACACCAATTAATATAAAAGTTGACAGAATGTAGGAATAATTTGGACTATTTGTAAATACATATTTATGAAGTGCTACTTATTTTGAAAACCTGATCTATTGACAACATAGATTTACAACAACTACACTCATAGAATAACTTGGTGAGCTAAACTATTATGATTAGATACAGAAGTTGAATAATGATAAGGTCAAAATATTTATGAGCAAAATGCCTTGCTTCCCAGGAACTCATTACAAAGGATCTGTGTGAATGGTTTTGACGTATTAGATATGTATAGATGTATAAGTTTCAGTGTGTATGTATGTGAATACTTACTCAACAAATACATTAATGAAGATTCTACTTATATTTTATCTCAATGATATGTCATGGGAGTGCCTCTGATGGGCATTTATAATTTAAACTAATGTTACGATGAACAGTGGTGAGTGATTAATATGATATGTAAATATACCATGTTTTAAAAAATAAAATAAACAACAAGAGATCCCAGAGGGATCTTGCCAACCACATTTATTTGATCTTTATTTGCTGTTAGAATGTTGGATCTTTTTCCTTCTTTTCTCTTCTCTTCCCTCTTTTGCTCTTAATGATTAGAAATTTGAACATTCCTTTGAAGAAATAGCAATGATAATCTTCACCTTTCAAATCCCAAAAAGGCTGGATAATCCAATGATGGAAAGGAACTACCTTGTCTTTGAGTCAAACTTAAGGGACTTGCTATCTGCATGTAGGTTATGTGATTGTGATCATCATCAGCAGCAGCAGCAGTAGCAACATCATCATCATCACCACCACCACCACCACTACCATCATCATCAGGTCTGCAACACAGCTTTCTGAATCACATTCTGTCTGTGGAGAAGATGGAGAAATCAATTCATTATGATGGCAAGATGAAATGGTACATGTGCATGCAACAATATGGCCATAGTGCCCACAGAAACTAGTTGCATTTGTCTGGGTTCCTTGAGTGACTGTTATCCTGCTTGTCTTGACAAATCTTCACATATTGCTGAAATTTAAATGTAATAGTTAGCAGGTTTCTTTTCCACATTTTCACTCGCCACTAAACAAATGTCTTACTACTTGAGATATATATGTATATTTGATACAACCAAATTTTGATTGGATACCAGAATCAGCATCTCAAATTCTGTGCTTCATGATTTTATGAAAGTAACAAATGTAATAAAATATTTACAATAATGAAAGTCATTTTTATGACTGGTCAAGTTTACCTTTGTTTTCATGGTCTGTGAGGAAACAGCACAATAACTGAGTAGTTATCAACATATTCTGGCCCTGGACATGTTCATCATTCTTCTGATCTCTTATTTTCTTCAACCTGGAATTTATTCAAAACTCTGTCATATTCTTTAATGCCTCAGCAAATACCTGCATACAACATATAATGAAATCACCATTTTTTGTCAGTGAAATCCTTTAAATAAGATGCAAATGGGGTTATCTCCACAATGACATACATATTGTACAAGTAGATATACTTGTTATATCAGTATAATATTGTATACAGTAAATACATTTCCTATTTACAATATAAAGTACAATTATCAATATGTACGATACCTGTATTTTTGGTTTAATTTATATATTTTCTCTCTTTTTTCTTACATATCCACAAGAAATTACACTAAATCATGTGTTTGTCTTGCATTAGTATTTCCTATTTTGATATAATCAAAGTAAATATTTATGTCATATGTTGCAATGTTCAATGACATAGCATTTTTTCACCTATATCACTGAACAGTGCATTTTTTAAGGGACAGTAACAGCTTTCATTATACAATATTATTAACAGGAAATTGCATCTGTCCGGTAGCCAAAACATTTATTGCATTCACAAACAATCACTTGATATACTAAACATATGTATCGAAAAGCAAAGTAAATTTAAGCTGCCATTCTACTCTCATGCATTACGTACCCTCGGCTTTTCTTGTTTCTGGAATGCATGCTGGTACAAATGGTGATGTTTTCTCATCTTTTTCCTTCAGTGGAAATATGGTCGGAAATGCCAATTCATCTAATCTAAGCTTCTTAAAATCTGTAAATCCACAAGACTGATGTGTCCTTGGGTCTCTAGCGAAGCTTCCAAAGGTAAAATGGTCCATACATCTCACAGAAGTAGAGAAAGGTTGTCAGACACTGGTCCTGATTGTTCGTCAGCTCTGTTCACTTTCATCATCCATCATTTTTAAAATTCAGGTTTCTTAAGATAACGGAAAAAACTACAGTTGTCATTGGTTCTGTTGGTGCATTCAGCAACTGCACAATTCACCGTAACTTTGTCGAGAAGTGAAACAAGTTGAGTAGTTGTCAGGTTCAGATGTTATGGCACCTCATAACCTAATGTGATGTCACATACTGATTGTAACGGAAGCAAGGCAAAAATGACAGGTAAATATTTATAGTATACCTGTATCACGCAGGATAGACCAATTTTGAACATTACGTTTTTGAAAATCAATTTTGTGAATATTTTCCAGTACATACTGTATATGATTTTCAATTTTATTTCATTTTTCTGATGACCTTTAAGAATTTATCTTGAGAAGCGCCCGAAGAGATTAAATATCCAAACGATCAACCATAACAAATTCAGAGGGGATATAAATGTTTTTAAAATTGTGATGATTATAGAATGACAGAATTTTTTTTTCCAAATGGACACCTCGGATCAACGAGGGGTCATTCAGAAAGAGATTTTTGAAAAACAGAACATTTATATCAGAAGGAATTTCTTTAGTCACAGAATTGTAGATATATATAACAATTTACCGCTACATATCACCAATACAGGTAACGTTTACCATTTCAAATTATTGCTTGACCATTGAAAAAATAGTCGTCGTAATGTTTAAATTCAGTTGGCTCTACATAGCCATTGTACCGGGGGATGTAAATTTACTCCCTGTATTCAGTGTTGATATGGACATAGAGGCTTTCAGCCTGCATCCATTATTTTTCCTTATAAATACTAATAAAATCCGAATTATTTCTAATGATCGCAATAAAACGTTGCCTAAGATCCCGTGATTACATATCTAGAGAGGAATTCTGACCATCGACCATCACCAACACAAAAATAATAATAAAATCGCGAATAGATAGACTCTACAGCCACAGGTCTGTCAGTTCGCCTTCCTAATACTTACTTCTCTGAATCTTATGTTATATCTAAGTCCGTGTTTGGAGATTTTTAGGGATTTTTTCTTCTCATTCAGTAACATTTATCGTGTAACATTTGTTCATGGGCACTTTATAAATGAAAGACAAAAACCAACTTACAATTACACAACCTCAGGCGTATCCACACGGAAGTCTACCCTACAGATGGCGCTGGAGTTTTAGTCGGTTAGACGATTTACAGGATCGGGCAGGATCGGGCAGAATCGGGCAGGATCGGGCAGAATCGGACTAGAATAGTGCCGTTTAAATGATTTTCGTGAATTTCTTTTGCATTGATGTCATCATATATTACACATTATGAAAGTTTTTTAAGAAAAAATGAAGACGTATTACATAAAACACTCATTTCTGATTTGGTCGCGCAAGACCGAAAGACGATTTGCAGGATCGGGCAGAAACGGGCGGTTTATATGTAGAATTTGGACACTAAATTGTTTTAAGTGTAATTATTGTGGTGTTAAATGATATCAGTTAAAATATCATAATTTCATATCGATCAAAAACGGCCAAAAAAAGTATTATGTTCTTTACATATCACGTATTTGGGCGCACTTGACCGAAAGACGATTTGCAGGATTGGGCAGAATTGGGCGGTTTATATGTAGAATTTGATATTTCATATAAACCGCCCGATTCTGCCCGATCCTGCAAATCGTCTTTCGGTCCAGTGCGGCACAATACGTGATATGTAAAGAACATAATACTTTTTTTTTGAAGTCTAGACACCGCAATTGGCGGCCGGCATCTAAATTCCGCAACAGATGTACAGGTGGTAAATGTTTTAACTGTGGTGAAAAGGACCATTTTCAGAGGAATTGCCCAGAAGAGAGAAAGGATAACCAGCAAGGTAATAAAAAAAAGAAAAGTCAACTCCGCGACAAAGAAAGAACAAGTTGGTGTGAATAGACAAGCTGGAGAGCCAGGAATCTATGTCAATGTGGAGATTCAGGGAGTAAAAGAAAAAATTCTAGTGGACACGGGAGCGACTGTGTCGCTCGTATCTGACTATGTGTTTAAAGCAATATGCAGTAGAGATGGGTACCAGCATCCCTTGACGAAAGTGTCCCGCGACATCTTGTCAGCGAACGGAGAACCACTGGCAGTAAGTGGCCATACAGTTGTACTATTATTACTTGATAACCACTTTTACATGAAGGGACTTGTTGTAGCCAAGCTATCAGTAGATGGAGTTCTTGGGTTGCATTTTATGAAAGATGAAAAGTGTGTTGTCAATGTAACAGAACAGAACTTACAATTGGACAGCAGGAGGTTGAGTTGTTAAGTATGGTGAATATAAGGTATTATCATGTGGCTGTTGCCAATACTCTTAACATCCCCCCGGAATCTGAGATGGTGAAGACAAAGACCACTCCAAGAAAGGAACAGCGATATCCCATGTGTACATTCACTTGTGTGGATATTGAAAAGATGAAGGAGCATATTGTCAGATGTGGTTTGAAGAAAATGGAGAAGAAATTTTTCGTATTTGAAGAATGCTCCTTTACTACCACCTCCGCAAGCAATCTTCTTCGGCATACAAGGAGAAGGCACAGTGCAGACCATACGGCACAGCCAGGACTCTCACACGGAAGGAGACAGCCTGTCAACTGATAGAGAGGATGAAGAGTCGTGGAAAGACAATGACCCTGGTGATCTTGCTAGCATCCTAGGTGATGTGTCAGACTCTGACAATGGAGAAGACAATATTGATTCTGCTGGCGTGGAACCTGACATAGAGGTCATTCCCGATCCTACTGTGAGGAAGCCTACACAGCCAGATAAAGTGTTCACCCTTAAACGGGCGCCAGAGAAACTGAGTCCCAAGGATCCCAGGAATTGTATCCCACAGAAGCTCCCAAGGGTAGAAAGGCATCCTACTAATCTCCATCAAGTTCCTAAGGTGTTCAAAGCAGTGACGAGTGTGTCAGACAAAACCTGTTGTACTGAGGCATGTGGTCTGGAAAACGACAAGGTACACCGAGGGAGATAAGGAAATCGAACTGTGGAAATGCAGGAGACGGATACCTTCTGTGGTATCTGTGGTGCTACAAAACTGGACAGTTAAATAAGTGTGGACGGAAGTGTTTGTGTCCTTTTGACCTCCTGAAAGTTATACGTTTATTAAATGTGAAAGACTGTTGTTGTTAACATGTGTTTTGCATACGTTTGTAAATATTGTATTTGTCATGCGGGACGCATTCACTTAAGGAGGGGGAAATGTGATGATTTTATTCAGTTTGAGTTATCTCCCTTCATGTAATATACCTAATTAATGTAATTAACAATGATCGAGTAATTTGTAAAGGAAACTGGTGTTTTCTATACATGTAATCATACTATATAAGTGAATAAATATATACGTCTTACGTATTTTGGGTTATGAGATTTTTTTATGAGTTTTTGGTGCTTTATTAATCTTCAAAATAATGACACCCAGAATGCTCCACCAAATCTTGTATAAAGGCTAATTGAAACCAGTACTGTGGGCTTGAAGTTTCTGACACACAGGGGACCACAGAGTTAACAGCACATATTGCTACCAGAAGCTCCTGCATAAGGGGTAGCCTGAATAAGGCTACTCGGGTAACAGTTATTGTACGTGTGGTTGGTGCCAGTAAGTTGACGGGTCAGGTACGCCAGAAGCTCCTGGATAAGGTGTCGCCTGGAAAGGCTGTTCTGGTACGCCTGACTGCTGATACAAGAACTGACACCTTACTTAGTACTTGGTAACAGCAAGACACTGGCAGGCGATGTGCCTGTAGTAGTGACCGTGTCGTGGTGCTGGCAGGCTGTTGAGTGTTGCGGTGTGTTGTAGCCTTGTGGTGTAATCTACGTCCAGGCGACGGTGTAGGGAGGACAGAGGTACTGTCCATCCTATTGTAGTGTAGATTTATATATTGTTCGTTAATTTGTGTTATTTTGTACAACTGTTCGGCTAGGTAGCCGAGGGATCTCGATCGCCTCTGGAGCAGGTAGCTCCGTATAAACAGAGCTCGGCGTGCACGCACACTACCATAAGGGTGCACGTTACACTTTATTAATCTGCAAAATAATGAGACACCCAGAATATTACACCAAATTTTATAAAAAGGCTAATTGAAACCAGTACTCTGGACTGGAAGTTCTGACACACAATATGATACATACTGCTACCAGAAGCTTCTGCATAACGGGTCGCCTGAATAAGGCTACTCTGTTAACAGGTATTGTACTTGTGGTTGGTGCCGGTCGCGGTTAGGTAAGCCAGAAGCTCCTGGATAAGGGGTTGCCTGAAAAGGCTGCTCTGGCACACCTGACTGCTGATACAAGAACTGACACCTTACTTAGTACTTGGTAACAGCAGGACACTGGCAGGCGACGTCGGAGCTGTACGGTGGTCTGCTCAGCGAACAAGGACGTGCCTGTAGTAGTGACCGTGTCGTGGTGCTGGCAGGCTGTTGAGTGTTGTGGTGTGTTGTAGCTTTGTGGTGTAATCTACGCCCAGGGTACGGTGTAGGGAGGACAGGGGTACTGTCTATCCTATTGTAGTGTAGATTTATATATTGTTCGTTAGTTTGTGTTATTTTGTACAACTATTCGGCAGGTAGCCGAGGTATCCCGATCGCCTCTGGAGCAGGTAGCTCCGTATAAATTGAGAGCCCGGCGTGCACGCACGCTACCATAAGGGTGCACGTTACATACGTAACAACTTTCAAACCAAATTAATCAGTTCAAATGAGCTACACAAATTTGAAATTTATGTAATATACACAACTCCATCATAATCATCAATTATCAATACTACAATAAATATGCACTAATTCAATTATATAGAAGTGACATTCTCCAAGTAATAAGGTAATTCTCTAAGAAACTAAACATTAGCATCAAATTTCAATAATTAACTACTTCATATATATGAAAATAAGTGCCTTTCTGAACACAAATGAAATACAAAAAAAAAAAAAAAATCAATTATAGAAGTGTAAGTAAACTTATCATGATACAAGTCCAATTTTATTCACCTATTTTTTTAACATGGCAAAATGTATTCAAACGATTTATCAAAACAATTTATCAAAAACCTTGAAGAAGTCAAAGTGCCTTGTATATAAATGTTCATAAACATATCATACATGAAGAAATATTCAGATCTACGCAAATGGTGGTGGTTTAATCCTGACAGCCTTCTATGCAGCATTATTGAGGGCATCATAAGACAATCACTGTGCATTCTGGGATGGCTCTTCAACCAAGTGAATAAGATATTCCTTTCCAGTTTTGGATTGTGTTTGGTCTATGATCTTCCTTATCTTATAATGCTTGTCTCTGGCTTTAGAGGATTCAGAAGAGCTATCCTGAAAACTGCAATATCGGAGAGGTTTGCCAACATTCCGTACAGGACGTCCTTGAACAGGAGCTAAAGGTTTTGGAATGGAATTCCAATCATCACTACTAGTATCATTTGTATGCAATTCATCCTCAATTTCAGAGACAACACTATCCTGAAGCTCGCTTGACACTGGATCAGTTTGAGTTGCTGTTTCCATTTTCACTGTTGTTGTAATTTTAAAGAAATTGTTTGGAGTAGGTGCACATACAAATGCACGTTTAAGTCGGTCGATGTGAACAGGACGTGGTAGAAGTTTGGAAGTTTCAGATTCTTCCAGTGTCAGTAGGTGAGGTGACAACATAAACACCTTTGTAGATGTTCTGGAGCTTCTGTCCTTTTCCTGTAGGTTCTTGTTACAGGAAAACATAGTCACCTTTCTCTAACACTAGTGGCTTGGCTTTCTCATTAGTTTTGTTCTTCATGGCAATTTGAGATTTCCCAACATTGACAAGTAATTGTTCATGAATCATGTTGATCTTCTTCTTCATGGAAGAGATGTAAGAATCAATATCTGGTTATCCACTCTCTAGATCTTGGTCTACTGAACAGAGTGGGAACTGCGGACAATAACCAAATATAAATTCAGGAGGAGAATATCCTGAAGTGGAGTTACCTCAATTATTCATCACGAACACAATAGCTGGTAGAAGCTGTCCCCAGTTATCTCTGGTACTGTTCACATAAGGAGTGCGGGTTGCAGCAAGCAGAAAATGTGTCCTCACACATGCACCTAAGCAATATAGGACATAGCTCAGAGTAAAGTTTTGTTGTACTCGGAATAAAAGACAAGTTTCCATAGTAGCTGTTGAGATAAACTCTGATCCCCTGTCGGAAATAAAGGTATTACAGACACCATAAGTTCACACAAGTTCAAATATGGCGGTCCCAACTTTCAGAGCAAATAAAAGTTTGGAAAACAGATCCACAGCGGTAAATATATACGACTTTCAAGATGTCAATGGTAGAGGGCAATAAAGGTCTATTTCCCAGACTTGAAACGGTTTTGCTCGGTGTAGGGAATGCAGTGATAGAGTTTTTGTTTAGTCGCGATTCAAGTTTCCTTTTCTGGCACAACTCACATGAGCGGACATACTCACTGATAATAACCGACATTCTTGGAAAGTAAAATTTCCGACAAACACGGTTCAGCATATCCTGTATTCCGCTATGAGCTGTGAGCAATGAGTCATGGTAGTTGTAAATTACAGTAGGTATACGTGTTTAGGGTACACACAGCTGATAGTGACACATAGACTTCGTGCGTATTGACTTTGAGATACGAGAATGGTACAAAAGCGAATCAACCAGAGCAAAGGCAGAACTTTCCAACAGTAATTCTCTTGCTTCCTTCTGGGACAGAGAGAATTTGACTGCAGGTAGTCAATCATACACTTAAAATCAGGATCCTGTCTTTGTAGATTGGCAAGGTCCTCAACACTCTTACCAAATTCACACATTAAATTCTGCGAATGTTCACTGTCAGTTGGGTTTTGAGTTGAGCTCACAATCTGGGTATCCTCATGCATGTGTGAACTATCATTATCAACAACAGTATGTTATTGGTGATCTGGGAAAAAATCATCAACAGTGTCGACTTCATATTTTGTGTTGTTAGCCATGTTGACTTGGGTTGGTACATGTGCTGCAGGTAAGCCGTCAGATAAAGGACTATCAATGTCCGTAGTAAAATCATACATGTCTGTGGGAACACTGGAGCTGTCAGCTACAATAGGAATTGGTAAATCATCCAATAATGGATCATTATTATCAGTAGTGAGACTAACAATGTCTCTTGAAACACTGGAGGTGTCCTCACATTTGTCAATTACCTCCTGAACCAGATCACTACCTGAACATACTTCCATGTCAGACTCGCCGCCTGTGTTATCAGCAGAAGTGTCACCATGTACATCAGTTAAATTGTCCTCTATCTCCACATGTTCTGTATTAAGCTCGCAAACTCGAAGTAAAGCAGAAGGTTGTAGTCTAGTTTTCCTGTGAGTGTAACATTTTTTCGACAAAGGCCTTGAATGTCCTCCTCAGTATCAACATCATAGTCCTTATCAGGAATTTCAAATATTGATAAGCAAAAGTTATACGAGTTAACATTTTCAAAACATTTCTGAATTTTCAGATTTTGTAAAAACTGATTTCGTGATTTTCTAATTATATATGCATGAAGTTTTTTGAGGGAAAAAAATCTGACAAAAGCGTAAAAATTGTTTTTTGGATAAATTCCTGTCAAATTATTTAGCAATATTGGATTATGATTATGACATATTGGTATTTTCGTGATGCTTCTTTTATAGTGCTTACGCCAATCCTTATTTTCGCGCATTATCGTCCATAAGAATGAATTCCGGACCTATAGCACAAGCATAAGGCCTGAGGTACACGTCCAGGACTTCGTCACAGTACCTCTGTGCAGCCTGACTGTCATTACGGAACACATGAAGGTCGGTCTTGTCTTGCATGCTAATGCCATCCCAAACCATAACAGATCCACCACTGTATCGGTCATGTTGGGAAACGTTAGCGGCAAGGAACCTCTCATTTGGTAGTCGCCACACCCTGGCACGTAGGTCAGTGAAATCTAAGCAAAATCTAGACTCGTCTGTAAAAAGTACGGGGGACCAGTCATGGAGGTTCCAATTCACATGATCACGAGCCCAAGCAAGTCTAGCTTGAACATGTCGTAACGTCAAAGGAATTCTCACAGCAGGTCTGCGCGACCTTAAACCAGCATCATGAAGTCTTTTTCTCACAATTTGTGTGGAGATACGAGTTCCGGTGGCATACAGGAAGTCATTACATAGTGACGTAGCGTTGATGAACCTCGGCGTCGAGCTGCAATAACAAGATAGCGGTCTTGACGCTGCGAGGTAAGTCGTTCCCGACCCTTACCATGTCTTCTAGAGACAGTTCTATAGTTTTGGTAACGATTCCACATACGGGACCTAACGCTTTGGGGCACACCAAGGTCATTGGCTACCTCCCTTTGTGACCTACCAGACTGGTTCATACCAATGCCCCTATCCCTATCTGAAGTGCTTAGACGTCTTCTAGCCTGCTGTCGGGCATTTTGAAACCATTAAAATTCAAAATGTAAAGCAAAAAGCGAGATATTCTGCCACAAAAGCATTGATGACAATCTGCACGTAGGAGGATCGTGCGTGTACACGTTAAGTATAGGCGTTACGGGTGACTGACCACATAAACACCCGATACACATAGACCTCGGTACATATATAAACCAACAAATATAAGGAATACGTATTATTTTATTTTAAAAGAAAATTTTGCTAATTATTAGGTGTGATCCCTATCAGATTGTGATTACTATATGTAGAACACACCATCATTCTCCCGTGAACTCATTACATTATCTTGCATGAACTTGTCGGAGCCTGTCGAACAGTCGTTCGAATTGACCTAATTACATGCATAAGGATACATGTAAACATTTAGAAAATAGAAAGGAATGAGTAAATGATGACCGTGGGTGAGAGAGATAGGGACACCGTAAAGAACCATCACAGTGGTGTAACGTCGTATGGCCGTGAAATAAGTAAGAATTGAGATTTCCCATCATCTGAAATTCAGACACCCCTACCTCCTACTTGGAATACACACGTAAACACCCCATGAACTTTATGCCATATGGATCAATGTAACCGCTGAAATAGCACGATGAAACTTATATAAAACTGACTTTCAATCCATTCATTGAGCGGAGACTTGTCTTAACACCGAGTGCATTTGTAGTTCACAAGATAAAGACTACATTTTGACTACAGGTAAACTATTTGTACACTACACATGGTACAAGTGAGCTATTTCACAAAATATGGGTTAAATGACAGTCCCTATGGCTACCGTTGATTTGTGCCTTTGTATCTATGTAAAATCTGATGTCTTTACCTGAGCTTACTCCCATTTCGCCTTAGCTGTCAATTTCATGGTAAAATTATTCCCATTTCGCCTTAGTGCCAAAACCAGGTAGGAAGAAGTCAGCTAAGGCGAAATGGAACCTTGTATATACAAATTAATGAAGTCAAGTAATATTTAATTTAATGCTGTTTATTTAGCTATATATTTGCAATGTCATAAATACAAACATAAAAACATTATAGATACATTATATATATTGATACAGATACGTATACATTTCGTGCTTATAGTTAAGCACTATATTTTATCATATCATTAATTTAAATCAAGCCCTAATGTTGAAATGTTCTCTGCTTCAATATGATATAATGAATAGTCCTAACATGATTCAAATTAAGCACTATAAATGTTACAACATTGTATAACTAGTCATTGAGTTTCAGAGTGTAGGATGCTGCGTCTCCATACTGGATGAAGTTTTTGGTCCCATTCATTAGATCAGTCTTTAGGTTTGCTAGACGTTCTTATACTTCTCTGTACTTCTTTGCTTTCTTTCGTCTCTGTCCGCCTGCTGCATATTGGATTATCGTCACCTCGGTAGCTGCTTGTAGTCGCTGGAATTCCTCGATGATCTTGTAGATGTTGGGATGTGCTGTCTCTACTCACTTCTTTAGTTTATTGTGCCATTCTGGATCATTCGGTTAAAAAGTGGTTCCACGTTCTTTGAGGATATCGCCCTTCAATCCATGTCTCTGTGACGTAATCTGTGCGGCATCTTCTAGGTCATGTAGCCAGTAATCTTCAACTTCGTGTAGTGGACGAAGTGGCAAAGCTGCTGCACGGCGGACAAGTTTCTAGACTTCGGGAAGGTTCTTGTAGGTAGTCTGAAGTCCATATTCATGCGTCTTTTTCCAGATTGCTTTTGTGTAGTGGAATAGGCATCCTTCGAGTTCTGCTGCTGGAAATGTCTGAGTGACGGCATTAAGGGAAACACATTCGAAATCAAGGATAACAGTGCTTGTTAGGAAGTTCAGGTTCTCGTCAGTATATCAGTATTTTGACGTTGTCTCCATCATTTGCTTGTGAAAACTGTTCTCCACTGGTGGTCTGGGTAAATGCACCTTCAAGTTGTATCTCTGGTCTGGTGTTCGGAATTGGCGGTAGTCTTCTTTCTGCTACGGTCGAGTGACGACTTCTTGTCATCAAAAGTTTGAAGTTTAGAGGCAATCTCTATACTCTGGGCATCCCATGGTGAAGTTCGGGGTTTGGATAGTTCATCATCATAGATGGCTGGTAGTGGATAACGTTCGTTTATAGCTATCGTTTGTACGTTGTTCATAATCTCCTTGCCTTCTACTGCTGCTCGGTTGTGAACCTGATCTATCTTTATGAGTACGTCATCTCTGGTGCATAATGTAGCTTTGCAGTTTTTCTCGGTACACTTTCATGATATCCATGTGTTTCTCTTGTTGCGCTGGCGATATATAAAGCCATTCCATACAAGATGTCTACCACCTCTGTTAGTCTCTAAAAAGTCTTCATGTAGCATAACTCCTGCCATGTTGATTGTGAAACTGATACTTTAGCATACTGTCGAAGGTCTTTTATATAAAACATGTAAGCTGAGACGAGGAGTTATTCCCAGCTGAATCTCTGTAAGTCTAGTGTTAGTCCAATCTGTTACTGCTAGGGTGAACAGGAATGTGATACGAAAGCTGAGATGAGGAGTTAGTCCAAGCTGTTACTTCTAAGGTGAACAGATAATTCAGTCTGTAAAAATCTACTTTGAATGTTTTAGTATACATATACCCCCAAGAAAAACTATCTAAAACTATAACTAAAAAAATAAGTTGTTTATAAACAAATATTTTATAGAAAAACTAGGTTTCTGAAATAAGATTTTGAAATTTAAAAGAATTAAGAAATGAATTTAATATTTATTTAAGAATATTTACTTGATTTAGTGTTCAATTGTACAAGTTTCAATACAACGTGTAGTTATTTTTATTTCTTTCAATGTGAAAAATGTACATGTTCCAATACAACATGTAGTTATTTTTATTTTTTCATATATGTTTTAGACATTATAAATATCTTAAATCTATGTGGCCTTTGGTCAATTATAATTGAAATTTTTAATTAAAAATTAACTGTAGACTGCTGCATGTGATTGGTTTGTTTATCTTTCCACACTTTGCCCAATTCCCATTTCGCCTTAGCACATTTCCACCTGTTTTATTCTAAAATATGTATCTAAGGCAAAATGGGAATACACACTTACCTGTATATTATCCTACAGGTGTGTCAATGACCTTGTTGTTTTCATTCTAATGGAAATTCTTATGCCTTTCATAATTCAAAATAAAATATACTGAACAGCTATAAATTTTAAATGGTATAGAAGTAGCAGGTGCAGAACAGGAATGAAAGAAGAATGAAAGGCATTATCTATAAAGGAAAGATATGTAATTCACAAATTTTATATTGTTAGAAAATTGATTAATTGGAAGCATTATCTACTGGTTATTATCAAATGTGTAATCAAACAAAGATTTTAAAACAGATATAAGAAAGCATATATAATTTAATGAATTTAGAAGATAAAACAATAACAACTTTTATAAATATGTTATGGTGTTATGATCAACTACGTCTGTTTAGAAACAAGTATCCGTATTACAATATCCAAGTTTTATCTTTTAATTGAAGTGCTTTATTTGAATATATCAGGAATAAAATACAAACTTCAATCACTGAAATATATATCTTAAAGGGAGATGGATCCAGGAAAGTAAAGGAAGTGATTAGCCGATAAACCATTAATGAAAGACATATAAAAATATTGATGTCGGTGAGGTGACAATCCAGGCTGAGGTGTCTGTAATGAGGTCTTTTGTCTAGAAACCACAGGAAGGGGTCACGTCTATGTACAATGTTCAATTCAATGTAAAAAAAAAAAAAAAAAACCTATACCACACCGTAAAGCAAGTGTACTTGCAAGACTGTCATTATATATATGGCACAGTCGGGCTACAAGTAAATAATTAACATGATTATGTTATATAATAAGCAAAATCTTAAACTTTGGTCAGTTCTAGATGTGGCCCTGGCGGAGTTATAAATTTTAATTTTGATCCACGATTATGATTTTCACAATTTCCTTTAAGAATTTTGTCATACCTTCTCCTAATTTAGCATCACAAATGATGTTTTCCTTTTGTTATTGAACGTTCTATTGGTGAATATCTGATATACTTGATAACATTGTTCAAGCAAAATCTGTGTAACCAGAAAAAATGCAAATAATTAAATGCATAATACGATGATTTAATGTATAATTCAATAAAAGTCCATATTTTGTTTTTAGAATTGTTTGAAAAGAGGATTTCAGAAATTCACTTAGGTGTTATTATAAATTTAAGTTTTAGTTTTTTGTGTAATTATGCTAAGCATTCAACATATTTCCATACTTTTCAAATTACATACATGTATGTATTAAAAAGATCGTTTTCTATCATTCTATTATTTTTTTGTATGCTTAGGGTTTTTTCTGATTCATCGTCTTGTCTTGAAGCCCCTCGTGTATTACCTAGAATTTTACGGTAAGCTAGTTACAAGAGAGATGTGTTGTACGTTGTGGGCACACAAGCTAGATAATCTTGAGGAGGGGATTTCCAGTCTATCAATGTTGAAAAAGATTTTTATAATTTAAAAGCTGCCCAGAAAAAAACCACCGTTAGCCGTTGTGCAGTCTCTGAGCTGAAACGCCACACCATTAAATATCAGTTTTTGACAATACCTGTGTAGACCCTTGTGCGTTTACCTGTAGTCTGTTTCTTGTGAACTAATTTTCCCCACCAACTTTGGTGTAAAAAACTGTTGATGCAACTGGTCAACAATGATTAATGGATTCCTGCAACATTTCATTTTAAGTATACTTAGTGTTTACTAATATAATACGACTGGCAAGTATTCAGTAGTCAGACACAGTACAAGATAACTAACCTTTCTCTCAATAACGTCTTACATCCTCTCCCGACGACCCCTTCAAAACTAATTTCAAACTGGACCATAAACCTGCGATCCCACATCGTTATCATATCATCATGCAGTGTGTATTATATTATTGTAAATTTTACTTGAGGTAGACACTAAGGGACTGAGGGAAAAAATGATATCGCTTATAATGAGTATTCAAACGAAAAGAGTAAATATTTGAAAGTGATGAATGCTTTAGACTATACTAGTTGAGTATTGATATGTTAAATGCTAGTTTTCTAAAATTATTTAAAATGCCAGTAGCACAGAAAAAGGTTTAATGAAAATTCGCTAGCCATTGCGAAAAATATCTAAAATCAGTAATACGTGCTTGTTTGAGGGGAAAAAATCTCACCGATTGGTTGCAAAATCCAGATCCTTACAGCTTTCAAATCCAGGTTCGACACAAAGCATCCACAAACAAAATTTCACTGGTGAATGTTTATTACATGTGAGGTGCCGACTGGGCCGATGTCTTCTACACCAAAGACAATAACGACGGCATCACATTCTCACTTGTGGTTGGGGATAATATTCCACGGTACGCTTTGTTTAAGCCTCTAAAACCAAGAAAGCTAATACCGTCCTGGAAGCTGTCAAAACAATATTTCTCAATCAATACGTGTCATCCACATTGTAGGCCACAGTGTCCATAAGGTTAGTTTTTCCGAATCGAGTATAGGGAGGCTGAAAAACATCTACATAGATAGTTTCATTCCTGTCATACCTTTACGTTTAACGACCAGGTCTCGTTCGTACTAACAACAGCAGAAAACACTCCGTAAGAACTCTGTAAGGACACAATATCAGAAGAGATGATGAAGAAAAAACAAGATCAAGATAGAAAAGCAAGTGAGACTGAGTTATAAAGAATACGAATTTCACGTAGGTTTACCGATTGTCATAGACGAATTGATGTGAATATTGACATGACGTATTTTTTTTTACTAAGCAACCATTACAATATTAGCGTAATGTATATAGCTAAAATATATTTTTTTCGAGATAAACGTTAAAATGCTCATAACATCATGAGACATATCTCGGATCAGACGTTTGTCTCAAGAGATGTTTCCGGGGAAGGAAAGGCGTTCAAAAGTTTGCGCTTTGGAAAGTAAAAGTCATTTTGTGACGATGTCTTCTTATATCGAGATCTTTGTCATTCATGATCACTCCTTGAAACAGTTTTATATAATGATCTGTTGCTGTTATACCAAAGACACAATCTCTGTAATTGTGAGAGGCGGGACATAATGATAAAGTTGATAGATGACAAGATTCGGTGATTTCTAAGTCCTAAGGATCTAAGGAACAGTTGTCAATTTGAATGTTTATGAAATTCAAACGAAGGTACAATTTAGTCGCAGAAAACCTCGTGCAGCTCTTTCGCTAATACAGACTTTTACGCTTGAATGATTTTGGTAACCCCTTTGGATTTTGTAATGTAAAACATTACCATTTTCCAATATTGCACAAACGTCATTTTGTTTTCACTCATTTACAGGTATTCGCCAAGGAAACATGTTAACCTTTCTTTTTTTGTTGAGTATATGACAAACCATACCGACATCTGTTCATCCTAAGACCGAAATGTTGAAAGATATATTAAAACAAGTCATCGATTGGAACGGCAGAGGCGAATTAAAAGTCAACTCATGTTTCAGGTTCGAATCTTGTCTATTTATTTGGCTGCACATTAAAGATCCCTGAAACCTATCAATCCTTAAGGCCTGAACGTCCCTCAGTAATGGATAAGTAATAAATCCAATTTAGCAAAAATGCAAAACATTGCCGGTACTCCAACGCTACGTCATTCCAACATACCCATTCGACTATAACAAGAACATGTCAAGTTATCACATTGTCTACACCGTGGAAATCTAAAGATACTCCATTGAAATCATCGAGAACGTCTCAAGACACAACACTGAATTCAACTAGATTTACGTCCCCGGTCGATAAGTCAAACAGTCGATGGTATGAAAAGATTTCGATGTCGATAAAGACGATGAAAGTTGCTTTAACATCGACGCCAAGTTAATGGTTACTGACATTCAGACCATAATTGTCAGACATGTTGAAATCCTGGTTATTGTTTGGTAACAAATTGTCCAGAGTAGAAATTGTGATCGTTTACATCATCATCGTCTGTAGTACATATCATTTCAACAATATGTTGGATTTTATTGTTAAGTAGCGGTATCAGATATTTATAACCTAGCCCTACCTTTAACAAAAACGATGTTTTTCGTAGCCCTTCTTATTAACACAGAGTATTTCACGCCTACCTCAACCTCTAGACCTTAAAGGCTCATGGGAAATGAGTTTAACCGAAATTCGATATCATTATTCTTGATTCAACGTTCTTGAAGGTGAACTATGGATGGAGATGTCGTGAGTGGTAGTGAAAACGTTGCCATTGTGGAATTCGATCCAGGATCTACACGGTAAAGCATGTTGTTATCTTAACGTGATCGATATTTTAGAATATGCCAAACAAATTATCAAAATTTCCACGGATGACACCGATCGAAAGGATAACGCTGACTGTATCTATAGGTATACGCTTACAGTTGAGTCACATGTTGACGAAACCGTAATGATTCGAATGTTCATAGTTTTCCAAAGGTAACCACACTGGAATGAATATGGCTGACGTTCGGCATGGTTTCTATTCAATTTACGTTCTGATTAAAGATAATATGGTGTTGTATGATAAATTGAAGCCCATGGTAATGTGAACCACGGTTCATTTCACCCTCCTCAATGGTAAAATTAAACTGCTTTATATTTTGTTTTCAATTGCTATTTTTTGCTTCATGTTTGATCAGTTTACTAAATTTTGTTCCTCCATAATCAATAAACATATACAAATTAACAAGAGTAGGCAAATTTATGGTGTTTAGCAGGAGCCCTCACTTTACCATGGTAAATGAAGCATTTTTCTTCTAATTATACCGATCATTTTACTTGAACACATAAAACCGAAACTAACATTAAAATAAGTTTGGGTGGGGAAAATTAGTGAGAGGCAGGGAGCTTCATTTAACCATTCACAATTACTGCTTCATTCATTCAACACACATACCGAAACATATGTCTGGAGTGGAGAAATTAATCGTAAAGTGAGGCCCCCATTTCCCACCCTTAATTTCCACATCCCTGGCATATATTTGTTTACTAAGATTTCAGTATTATGGTACTTTGAACCCGGTTCATTTCATGTTGCTTCACAATATCAAACTAGACTAGGACACGCCATTAGTAAAGAATTTCAAGCCATTCACTATATGCCGTTGCAACAACGACAATTTCAAGAAATAAGAATCAGGTTGAAAGACGATACGGATAAACCCATTCCATTCGAAAGAAAAAAAATTATAATCACCATATATTTCAGAAAACGTTCTACAAGACCTAAAGTATATATAAGGAAGGATACGTTGAAATTATATGAAAAAAATCAACATGAAAGTTGTTAATCATAGCGATCAGACCTATTCGATAGGTCTAGCTTGAGAAGGTGTTAGAGGGCATTTTCAGAGGAACTCGAAGGCAAAGAGGTCATGGAAAAGGAGGTCTGTTCAAAAGTCTATTCAAATCCGTTTATTACCTTTATTACTGAAATCAGGAGTGAAGACTGTCGCCCCACTCTTGAGGAAAAGCGTGAGAGACGTCGGACTTTGTTAGATCAGAATTGTTAATATAAAAATATCAAAACAGCAAAATAAAAAAAAAACGTTCTGTCGAAATCCATATGTAACGCAAAGCTTTGCAAAGCCTAGGAAATCGGGACCAGAGATTAAAAATCGAAAGTAAGACAATCTCGAGCCAATATATTCAATGCATGATTCCCAAAAACAGTTAAATACAAGTGGGTAAGCCATGATTCCTATATTAGTGTGGGCTTTCGCCACTTTCCTAGGAAATTCTAGGAACGCTTCGATTTGATGACACGGGAAAGTAATAGTAATACATCTAACAAGATATAGCCATTTGCTTCTGGGAGAAGCCTTCGTGTCTTATCTGATTCGATGTCCAACTGAATGGGTGTCCTGATCATGGTGAGATAACGAAATAGTAGATGTACTGGTGTCGCCGGGAGAAGGTATATTGAAACGATGTTCTTCGCTCAGCTAGCACATTTCATGGATAGATTTTCCCATGCGTCATCATTAAGTACAGGATCAACGACAACTCTCCTTGGTTGCAAGACCTTTCTGCGATTCCCATGTATCCTTACATCAAAAATGTCATCGGAATCAACATCATATCCTAGATCAATATCACAAGCAGAAACAACCTGACTGTTCCGAAGAATTTTGTCTCGTTTGCTCAAGAAGTCTGCAAAAGAAACCTGGGACGTGGAAGCTCTTTGAGGTTGGATGCAGGTTGAAGGTGCTGAATAGCAGCAACTCTGTGCGGAGGGAATGAAATTCCTTCTTTCAAGATATGATGGCCCAGGAAAATACATGCACTCTTGGCAAAGGAACACTTCCTTGGTCCGACCCTCAACCCAGCAGCCTGAAAGCAC
The DNA here is from genome assembly GCF_031769215.1 of Ylistrum balloti. Taxonomy (NCBI): domain Eukaryota; kingdom Metazoa; phylum Mollusca; class Bivalvia; order Pectinida; family Pectinidae; genus Ylistrum; species Ylistrum balloti. The sequence continues at coordinate 89,143 of NW_026782631.1, read as the reverse complement.
AGGACGTCGTTTAAATGTCAAGTCGCCTAGTACCAGATCCATCAATAGTACGAAAGTTCCAGGTGATGAACTTAAGCCCATCTGTAGGCGAAGAAACTTGACATTCCAAATCATATGTTAAAGGCAGTGCGTGTGGCACTTGCTGGATCAATCTGCATTTGCAAAAACACAGAAATGAGGTCTATGAAAGTAACATAATTCGGAACCTTGGCTGAAATTGATTCTGTGGGTTCCTGGAAATTTCGTATCTCATATTGAAAATGCTTGGGTAGGCTGTTTAAGTAACTTAAATCTACACAAAATCTAAAGTGGGGGTAGTCTTGATTTCCTTGTGATAACCTGATCTGGAACGTTGCATATTTTAAATAAAAGAATAGTCTTGACTCATTGCATGAAAGTGGGCTACAATCTTACCCTTGGGTATAACAGTAGGTCCTAATGATGGATTGAAGGTGTTGTAGAGGCACTCATGAGTGGATGTATAGTATGAGGTAAGATGTAAACATGAAGATGAAAACCCTGTGGCATTTGAATGCTGATTATCGTTGTTCTCAAACCAGAGACGGTTTGATTATTAGACAAAGTAATGTCTGCACGTTCGTCAGTGGCAACAGGAGATTTAAAACCAATTGGATTATGATGTACAGATCCTGTGAAAATATATTAATTGTGCTACCAACAAGAGCTGCAATCTTTTGTTTCTTTATAGTGACTGGAATAACTGAATGTGTCATTGGTATTCACCTGCAAAATCATCAGAAGTACTGTCACAAGTATCATCAGTTTTATCCCCCGGGTGGGAGGCACATGCAATTTGACTTAAATGTTCTATTCCTGAGAACTGTGCCCTTGGGTTCCTAGAGTTGAGAATTTTCCCTACAACTGCTTACAGAACAATGTTGTATGGCCATTTTGTGAGCAAAGCTGACATTATGTGTTTGTATTTATCATATCATTTCCATTCCAGCAACAATTACGGGGTAGGTAGCCGGCTCCACGACACATGTAAATTGTTTTGGCGGAGGAGTTGACTCCCTTGCACTGTCAGCTGGTGTACTTCCCGTGCAGGTTGATAATAAAATGGTTATTGCTGAATGCTACTCTTATTCTTTTAAAACTGTCTACTCATCCAGAGATTCTTGTGCGTACGTGAAATCGCAATACAAATTGTCTCCTTCGTTATGTATAAAACAGGGATGTTGTCTCTGGCTAGGTTGGTCAATATCACAGCCGTAGCACTTAGTGGTGGTGACTTCTTGTATCTTCTCTTAAGGTTTTGCAATCGACAAGCTTCCCCTTGCTGTCGATGTACTGTGCGTATCTTTGCCACATAATGTATAATGGTGGTTTGGTTTCTATATATATGAATTGATATTGGAAATCAGAAAATGAAAGATAATTTTCTTACAGAGATTTGGAAAAAAAGTTTAATTGATGTTTATATCAGTGTATAAACGGACCCCATTTTGTCATCGATGTGAACGAATTATATTATATCTTGGTCTGATCTGATGAAGTGGAAGTGGATGATGGGATAGGGGCAGGGAGTTGTTAAGGAAGTTCCGCCATCTTTATTTCGTTGATATTTAAAGATGGCGTCCTTAGCAACCCCAAACCTTGGGCCACTCATCAGCTTCATTGGAGTTTGTGAGATCATCATTTTTGTCTACTTACCATTTCTGTATCTAATATGGTAGAGTACTTTGATTAACGGGTTGATGTCCATGACGTCATTGATTTTTGTCTTGATATAAGGCGTCTTAATACACATACCTACATACGGGAATTGGTGGGGGCATGCGACACCTGTTACGACGTATACTACATGGTTCGTACAGAAATTCAAGAAAAAATTCACGGACTGTTGATGGGCAATAAATCTGTGAAATGTGTCATAAACAATATTAATGCACAGAAAGAATAAATCAATTATCTCTGTATTTATTTTTAATTTTCTTTACTCTTTTTTACGAGAGGCTCAAAGCCTTTTCATCATATTTACGTGCTATCTAACAGTTTTTCAGTTCAGCTAACTTGGCAATTTGTTGTGACAGCTGTTTTATATTAGTGTCTTTTTCTTTGGCAGACTTCCGCAATAAATTGGATTGTGTGAGTAAAGACAGTTTTCCCTCTTTTTCTGCTTTAAATGCAAACTCATCTGCACTTTTAGTGAGTGAAGTGCATCTTTATCAGTCTGATTCTGTTTCATTCTCCTGTATTACTTCCCTTTTTCTCTTTTGTGCTTCGTGTTTTTAGTTTGTCTCTCTTGTTCCAAGTGCATTTCATATTTTTGTCTTGAACTTTTAACAGATTTATGTAGTTCTGGAGTGATTGGAACATTGAGTACCCCTCCAACCTCATTCACATAGTCACAAATTATTCGTTGGGAAACTATTGTTTCCTCTTTCATGTTTTCACATTCAACTTTATTGTTCACTGAGAATCCTCTCTCAACAGAGGCGTGTCCATTTGATAGCACAAGTAAGAGTTTTACCACTTTGTAGATGGTGCTGAAACCTGGTTTCCCATCCATATGACTTAAGCTCTCGTCAAAATAAAATGACAAATTGGTTAACACTTTCTGATATTTGTTCTTTTAACAATGTCTTTATGTGGTCTCCAGTGACAAATACACACATGTATGCAGACTTTTTTTCGCTGAAAAAAAAAAAAAAAAAAATGCTCTGCTATTTTACTATTAGGAAACATCTGTTTAAAGATTTTTGAAGCATTCTCATTCGACCGGTATGAATTATGAGTGTGGATTGTTTGCAAGACCCATATAATTTCAGCTTTAAAAACATCAGTGTTGCTTAAGAACTTTTATAGATTTTATAGAACCTGTAGATGAAGTCACGGGATTGCCTCCGGATGAAGCCGATGCCGTTGTTTTCATTTCTTCACTAGTACTACATGTGCTTATACTAGTACTCGACGAACCTTCAGTAATTGCGATTATTAACGACTCTCCTATGTGTATTTTTTTCTAAATTTGTATTCCTAGCGCTTTTGGTGTGGCTTGTCAATGCTATAAGTCAATAATTTTTGCACATATCGCACATGAGGATTTGTGTCAGTCTTTCTTGTCTTCCCGGACCCGTTTCCGCTTTTTAACAAGCACATAATTATAATGCCTCATGGTCTGGAACGTTCGAGATACCGGAAGCAGATACCAGTGTTAGAAACGAAGTCGTAAAATCCGGATTTCACATTGCACACACGGACCGCTTGTAAGAGATTTGATAAAATATCGTTATTTTTGTTCTGTTCGTTTTTAAAACTGAACCCAAACACCATAAAAAATACATTTTGTATCAAGATTTTGTTAAAAATCAAGGACTTTTCAAGGTATTTATTGAAATTGAAGTACTTTTCAAAGCTCAATGTAAATTTCCATGACATTCAAGGTAAAAGGCTAAATTCAATTACTTTCAATGTACCGTGCGCACCATGTACTAGTACAAGTAGAAATGGTAGTATAACACAATGGCGGTTGGAGATAGGGGTCAATTGTACCCCCAGGGTAGTTGGGAGTACCTGATACCGCATACTGTTCGAAAGCGGGATACTGGGCAAGTTGAAACCCCGGTCTACAACACAAATGTGTTTTTGACAAATCTTCATGTTTTTCCCCACATGTTTTAAAATGCTACTAATTCCAACCTAACTCCAACTTTATAGAAGAAACTCATTTCTGAACACCTGTCTTAAAATCAAGTATCGTGTTAACAAATTACTTCCAAAACATCCAATGTCAACACTGTGTTTAAAAAAGTAAATTGTCATGAAGTACTTAAGTAAAAAAACAAGGACAGATTGAAGACTGAAAACTATAAACCAGTCAGAATTCTACGTATAGTATAAAAACATTAGAAAAAATATTCATATGTACAACTAGAATTTAAAAAAAAATGCTTTACGAAGTCCTTTTCAATAGACTCTTGTCTTATTCACATGGTAGAACACTTAAGAACTCAAAAAGCAAAGGGTCTATTCACAGGTATGGTTCTGTTGGACCTACAAAAGTTGTTCGATACCGTCAATCACGCTATATTGTGTGATAAATTGAGGGTAATTGGGATGGACTCAATGGAATGGTTTCGCTAGTACCTGAAAAACAGAAAACAGAGAGTCAATGTAAATGGAACAAACTCCGACACTAGAACTGTTCCTTGTGGAGTCCCCCAAGGTAGCTTGTTGGGGTATCTCCTGTTACTTATCTATGTCAATGACATGCACATTAGTATTGATCCTAAATACAAGCTATTCTTATATGCCAATGGCAGTGCAATACTGTTTTCTCACAATGATCCAGAGGTAATATCTAGGATACTATCAATGTAATAGGGTCGGTTTTTAGCTAATTTGGCCGCCGTTGTTTAGCGTCGCGTCGTTTGAATTTTCGCGTCGTCTGTTATCGTTAAGATGTATGTATATATGTTGCGTCTATATGTCCAGTTTACCTATGTGACGTAGTGTGTCTACGTATGTCCAGTTATTGTCTCGTTTTCGTTCTTTGGTCTTTGTCTGTATTTGGCGGGTTGTTTAGTGGACAAAGTGGACGTTGACCAGTACGGACGTTTCAAACCTCCGCTCGACATTTGAGGCGTTTGTCCCGTAAATTGTAAGTTATATTTTTATATATTGCTTTGAAAGATCGATAATTGTGTTATATATCTTGTGTAACATCATTTGTAATGATGTTGATAATTATTTATCAAAATCCGCGTGTATTGTGTACGCCAATAATATCGTTGATCTTGTGTAGTTTTATGCAAAACAAATATTCAATGACCCGTACTGTTTAATTACTTATATATGCGTTGTTTTTATTACAGTTGATCGTCTACGATACTGATGATATTCATGTGATTAATGAGCCCTATGTTACTTTAGAACCCTTGACCCATTGTTGGGGTAGGTTTTCACTCTGCATATTGTTTGTAGCATAACGTTCTATTAAATGCAGTTTAATAATGTATAACGTACGTGGCTATAGTACATCGCTATATATTTACAAAGTATTACCCGTTTGTATCCATATACTACAAGTAGATATACATTGTGTATAGTAAACTCCCTTTTGAGATAATGACAGCTGTGATATGATCTATAATGTACATTATGTGTGATATTTAATGTATTGATATGTATTATAAGGGATCGTGCTTATGTGCTTTATGTGTGCTATGTTGTAGGGTCTTTATAATTAGATAAACCGAATAAACAACTGGAACCGGAACCGGTGTTCGCCCTCGTTATTTCAACACCTATCAAATTTACATCAAAAACCGTAGAAATTGGCTAATAGATAATAAACTATCCATTCACTTCCTATTTGGCCGAAGAAGGAAGCTAAGAAACTCCCTGATTTTTTTTAAAGTGATGTATCGTGATAATGAAATTGAGACCACGCCGGAGGTCAACTATCTTGGTCCTACTATTTGATGAGTACCTTTCAGGTGAGCGCTAACTGCGAAGAATATTATCAAAACAGTAAATCTGAGACTGACATTCCTATATAGGAATAGTGGCTGCTTGTCATTAAATCCTCGCAGGACACTTTGTTCAGCACTCATCCAATGTCACTTTGATTATGCTTGCACTTCTTGGTATGAAGGGCTATCAAATGAAGTAAAACGCAGGCTTTAAGTAACACAAAACAAGGTTGCACTTTTTTATATTAAATCTTGGCCCAAGGTAAAAAATTGCGCATGTTGAGCTGGAACAGCTGGCAGCTGGTTGTTCTTGGAAGTGGCAAACGGGTCTATAAGAGATCTGTCCCACACCTGACAAATCCCCTTGAAAATCAAGGAACACAGCTGCAATTCCGTCAACACTGTTCGCCAGACCACTCCCCTGAACGGCATTGTCCGTCGAGGTAAGCTCCCCATCCGTAAACAGGGTCATAAAGGGAACAGGCTTGGTCAGAGGCACCCGGCGGAGAACGTTCTCTTGAATGGTCCACCACCGAGCGAACTCCCTGTCCGACTGGGTAAGAGGAATCCAGGCCTCCCACTTCCTGGATGACGTGACCCAGTTGGACAGGAGGAACATCTGGAGAGGTCTGATGTGAAGCCTCCCTAGGGGGGCCACATCTGCCGGGGAGTTGAGATACCGCAGAAAACTGAGTAACCAACGCACCTGGACATGCGACCAAGGGATGAAGGCCAGAGTCCTGGCCTTCTCGAACTTCTCAAAAGGTGGAAGGGCTACGCCCCGAACCGTGTCGAAACTGTTTCCCTAGAGGACAAAGTCCTGAAATGGGAAAATCTCTGACTTCTCTCTGGAAGGAATGAAGCCGACTCTGCGCAAGACTTTCAGGACCAGAAGGGTGTCTTTCTCTAGCGATTTCCTCACCAAATGAAGCTTGAGGGAGTCATAGAAATAGATGTGGACCTCTATTCTGCATGAGTGAAGGAATCCCACGACCACCTGCAGCAACTTGGTGAACACCAAAGGAGCTGTCGTGAGCGCGAAGGGCATGGCCCGGAATTTGAAGACCCTGCCGTTGCACGTGAAACGGAGGAACTTCCGTGACGACTTCTTTATGGGGATATGGAAGTAGGCACCCTTCAGATCTATTGAAGTTGCCCACATTCTCTCCCTCACAGAGGCCATAATGCCCCATGGCGTCTCAATCTTGAAGTGAGGAGAATCTACGTACCTGTCGAAGACACTGAGATCTGTGATCTGACGTCACGCACCGGACTTCATCCCAACCAGAAACATTCTGGAGTAGAAGCCGGGAGTGCATTCCTTTATAGGAACCTCCTCTACCGCCCCCTTGGCAAGCATGGTCCCTACTTCATCCTTGAGCGCCCTAGCCTTTTCCAAGCATCTTCCGTGATCTCAAGCCACTGTGGGAGAAAAGCGGAGAGACTTCCCCTCCACAGGAAGTGTTGGATGGGACAGATCGAGACCCTGCCAAACCAGCGAATCATCTGCCCACCCTGAGACTAATCCTGCGGTACAGGGACAAGAGCTTGAGACGGGAAGACAGCCGCCACCCGACCCAGCTCTTGGTCTGCCGCGGCCAAGGACCTGAAAGCGTCAGAAGCCCTTCGTCTTATCCCCAGGAGGGTTCTTACCTTTCCTACCCTTCCTCTTGTTGCCCTTGAAGCGAGGCTTGGACTGAGCAGCCGACGACTTCGCCTTCTTCTTAGGAGGCACTGATCCCTGCGAGGCACTGGCCTTCTCAGCCTGAAACCTCTTCACCAGAAGTGCTGAGGCGACCGAGTCCTCCTTCATGTCCTTCTGTACAGAAGCGCTCCCCCGAACAGGGTAGAGCCTGTGAAGGGTGCAGTCAAAAACCGGGAGAGGTAGGGTTCCTCAACCAGGCGGCTTTTCAATACTGAAAACTGCCTGGCCAACACGACATTGAGAGCAAAGAGACTTGCAATGACGCTGATGCTCTCAAAGCTGTGTTCAGGACAGAGGTGACTCTGTCCTGTATGTTGGCCTGTTCTGCCTCAGATAACCGACCCTCAGGCAAGTCGGATGCCCTATATAGACAAACTGTCAGGTAGTATATATGGGCAAGAATTCAATAATATAACCCAAAGTGTGACATTGCAAGAAAAAAAAAATATTCATAAGCCTACAAATTTTGTTTGAAGTATAACTGTAAAATGTGTAACAAAAAATCATTTTGAAACTTACTTCAGTTAAGAACAAAGAGAATTAATGAATTTAGAGCATGTAACATTGACACAATTTCCAAACTGAGATTGATTGTTCTTTGACCTGTTTTAAGTTTAGTATTAGGTTTGTTTATCTCATAACATTATCCATCATCTCGACTTAAAAAATTGCATTTTTCAAATTTATCATGTATTTCAGAAATGCTATGAAAACAGGTTTCCTCTTATTGTTCTGTCAATGTTACATGTAATTATTAAGAGATAAATATAATCAGAATTATGTTCTTGGTAAACAAGAAAAGTCATATTTTCATTGTGTTACTGTCGTATAAAGAAAATTCTATCCATACTTTTGCAACCTTCTCATTTCAGTAATAAAGTAGCTACACATATGTTGCATGTAACACGGACACAAAAGATTTGAATAATAAAGCATGCCAGAAATGCTATTAAAACATATTAAAAGCGCCCCAATACACTATCTGTATGTACATTATAACTATACTCCTAAACATCTCAAATATAATATCGTTCAAGTAGTCGCATGTATCATTGACACTAAATTCGTGCAACTATTTATTTTCGGGTCAAGGATACGTACGGAAATCGTTCCCACCAAAAAATCGCTATCGTGTGGTCAAACCTGTTTCCAATACCAGATCACTGGTTTTCTTTTTGTTTAAAAATACAAAGAAAAAAATCACACAACATTATCAATGACCATATTTTACTCCGAATGTGTGCGTAACACTTCGTTACGTGATCAAAATGACCAGATTCCGTGGTCTCCTCTAATTCCTCTACACCGATAGACGCTATTTTGGAAAACTGCATAGTCACGTGTTAACATTACTGGGAGCTGGTCGAAATATCGCTAAAACATTATCTGTTACAGAAATACAACTGTTCCAAAGAGAGGGGGTATTTTAGGGTAATTTGGGCACGAAAATTAATTATATTTTATTATCCGATAAATTTTCCGAACTCCATTTGTTAGATGAAAATTACGACAATCATATCATACCTTGTGTTGACACTTCGTCAATTTGCAAATGTCGTGTCGATGATACGTTTCCAAACAAATTTACAGACCGAAACGTGCACGTAATGTTTATTGACGCGAAAAGTTACGTACATTGGTCTATTTTCAATCCTATGTTTTGCAGCATTAATCAAATCCTATACAAAACAAGCGTTTTTATCGATAGACCGATCATTTTGCAGATGATTAACAATTTTTACTACACCACAACTCTTCAGGAATTTGATAAATACGACTTGGAGTTTCACTACTGAAGAAATGTCACACTTTTTGTCTATAATTTATCCACTGGCGGCGTACAACTTGAGCTGCTTCCTTGTTATTTAATCAATTAGATCAATTTGTTTTTTTTATATGACGATAAAAATAAACCAACTTTAATATTTAAACAATGTTTATTCTGCATACTTGCATGATTTTGTTTGTTTTTTATTGGATAAACTACTTTGATACTAAAATTTCGTTAGCGAATTCTTGCCCATATACGACAGAATCTGTAGGGATAGACGCAACATTCTCCCCATCTTGTGGTGTTCCTTAGCACCCAACACCACCTGATCCACCGATTGGCCGGGCTAGGCCACCAGCTCTCTCGCTTCCAGCTTAGCTGGTTGAGAGACTAGTTGCTAGTAGACCACCAATGCCAAGTCGCAGTCCAGCAAGAGCTGAAGACACGATAGTGCCTTCTTGCAGAGACCGATCTGACTGATTGGATGCCCTAGGGCCACCAGGGAACCTAAAAGGGTGGTGGACTCGGGAATCGAGAATGCAGAAGGCAGTGGGCAAACCTCCGCCCCAGGAATACGGGAGACATTGACCCGGATGGCCTGCATACAAGACAGAGCATGCTGAGCCTCAGCTTCAGCAGCCTCGGGCCATCATCCCCATGGGAACCCTCCTCACTGGTAGGGTCGTCATTGGACAACTTGGATGGGTCAATATAGGAGCACTCAGGAGAAAGATGAATAACATCTTCCTCTGCCTTGCCTGCGCCCTCAAAATCCATCTCCTCCTCGATAGGTACCGAAGTATCCGTGGGAGGAATAGGGGCCACCGGAGGAGCCAACTCTAGAGAGTGAGGCTCTTCCATACGGCGTTTATATTTTCGAACTGCTTAACCGTCTCCTGGAGGGTTAGACCAACCCCCAAGGGATTCCACGAGGGAAAACCCATCGGGTTTAACTCAAACCCCTGAGGGAATGAGAATGGTTTAGCGACCTGTGAGTGACCCCAGAACTGGTCAACATGGCCCGCCGGAGTCTAGGGCTGGCCACCCTCTCTGAAGACAACAATGAACCACCACTCCCACCAGGTTGACACCCAGACATGAACGGGCTAGGCCCGAAACTTCTGGTATACCATTGGTTCCCAGAACCATCCTCAGGCTCGCCTGTGTGGCACAGGGTTGAATGCCCACAGGCACCCGTATACCCAGTGCCCGGTGAAAAATGTGACCGGAAACCAGCATGTAAACCCAACCCCTTGGTGAAAAACCCTGGGTACCCCTGCACACGGAACTCTGGACTGGACCGGAAAGGACCAGAACCCGCAACCTGTTAGGGCGGGAAGATGGGCACCGCACTGACGCAAGGATTAGTGAAGTGCGCGTCACTAATCCCTGTAGCCACAGACAACCCTGACAAGAAATCTGTGGCCCCGGACCTACACTTGAAAGTACAAGGTGGCCCCGACCAACACCACCTGGCATGCCAGAATCACTGAACAAATCAGTGACCGGCGGCCGGAAGTCCCTACCCGACGGTAACACTGCCGGCAAACGGGAGCTCCTGGCTAATTCGACCCTGGACTGCGCCAAGTCAGGGTCAGGCTGTTCTCCCTGCTACTCCAGGGTGTGCTTGGACAGGTGGGGGGCACCCTGCTCGAGAGCAGGTCTCGACGGAACATGAGCACCCCCGACAGGAACACCTAAAACACCCATCAGTTCAGAACAAGAGGCGGAAGACTTAGAAGTCTTACTTCTGCTACCTGATGAAGAGGACGAATCAATCTTCTGGCGGGAAGTTCGCCGGACAGGCATGGGTGTCTTGGCAATAGACTCTATGTGCAAACAAAGTCTGCACGGCAAAGTCTTGTTGCAAGGCCAGCAAAAAGAGACAGGCATAATGGGGTCCCGTTCTCCATAGAAAGGGGAACACCAGTGTGCAGACCCCCAACGTAACCTGGCACTATCCATCGTCGAAACAACAAAAATCGTAAACAATGGAAAAACAAGGCTATGAAGTTTTCTGACGAACAAAAAGCTAGGAACGAGGGTACAAAGCCTAACGTACGCAACAGACTACAATAAGAAAACGGTCATACACAACGGCAGACGAAGCAGCAAGAAAACAAATTACAACTTCACGAAAATCCGAAAGGCGAGACCTGTAGTCACACACTCGAACATGTGGAGGAAGACACTGCCGGGAAAATGGTCGAAATAAACATATGCCAGTACTTGTAATTTCGAAAATATTATACGTTAGGAGATGGGTTAACAAACTACTAAGGGAGTAGCAATATACTCCAGACAATAATAGCAGTATGAAGAGAATTATTAAAGAAAGCACTCTGCTCAGTCACCTCCGCAATCGTCGGCAACCATAAAGTTAAGAGGAAGGAAGATCACTCTATGTTCCTGCTGTAATAGCTCAGTTGACAATTTTCTGTATACAGCATGAATGACCTTGGCCTTCACTTATGTGGGCCCTTGAAACACAACAATGTCTAAAGTATACTTATAATTGACTTTTGTATAAATTTTGATAAACATTTGTCAAGGAATGAAGATGCCAGATGGTTACATCACATCACAGGACAGGACAGTATGGGCTGGACATGTGCAATACTATATACCTGCCCCCTACCCAGTTTTATAGCAGGAAATAAACAAAACTTATTCCAGACTGGCAGCCCAAGTAACTTCCAAGGATCACACCACTGCAGAATGAAAGAGAATGTCATTAAGAGACTGACAAGAGGACAACACATGATAATGCAAAATAATTTTTGGTATGCTTATTATTATATTGCATTCTATTCAACTTTTTGTTATCTTTTTTGGACAAAATAATATTGTTTAATGAAAGGGGTGTTGCCTTCCCATGATATTGTTCACCAGTACGTTTTCCATAGCCTGATGCGTCCGGTAGACTATTACATGATGATTCATTATCAGGCCTTCAACAACAGTCAACAACTTAACAGTTAAGGATTAAATTTGAGATTTTGTTTTAAAAAATAAGTTTAAGTATTTATATATGTATTCATTGGCATGCCAACTCATTACAACCAGAAATCAGTGAATGATGAGGTATCACCTGTGCATGTATTATCTACCCTTTAAATGACGCAAACAACTAAATTACTATTATGTTAATATTCCAAGTTCAACACAAGTAATAACTGTCTTAAATTCATAGAACCATACTTATTGATGGCTACAAATTGCATTTCCTTCTGAAGTCAGCAACCGTAGTACATATGTGAAACTAACCACCCACCAAGTGCAGAAAACCCAACATTTTACATCCGTCTAAATCTGCACCACAGTGTGGATAAATATTACATAGGTTTCCAAGGACAGGGTAGTAAAAATGAACATTCCGTATCCAGCGATTTATACGACAGACCTTGTCCACTTCAATGACAAAGGACTGACAAAGTATTATCATGACATTTGTTGAGTGTTGTTTAGGTACAGATAGACATAAATAACCAAATGCCCAAATTCTACATATAAACAGCCCGATTCTGCCCGATCCTGTAAATCGTCTTTCGGTCCAGTGCGGCACATTTCGTTATGTGAAAAGAACATAATACTCTTTTTAGGCTGTTTTTGGATCAGTATGAAAAGATAATAATTTTACTGATATCATTTAACACCACAATAATTACACTAAAAACAATTTAATGTCCAAATTCTACATATAAACCTCCCGATTCTGCCCGATCCTGCAAATCGTCTTTCGGTCCAGTGCGGCACATTACGTTATGTGAAAAGGACATAATACCTTTTTTGGCCGTTTTTTTATCAATATGACATTATTATATTTTAACTAAGGTCAAATTACACCACAATAATTACAATAAAAATAATTTAATGCCCAAATTCTAGATATAAACCGCCCGATTCTGCCCGATCATGCAAATCGTCTTTCGCGACCAAAACAGATATGAGTGTTTTATGTAAATGCGTCTTCAGTTTCCTGTTTTATGTAATACGTCTCATTTTTTTCTTAAAAACTGAACAAAGAGTTTAACATATGTTGGTATTAATGCAAAAGTAATTCATTAAAATGAATAAAACGGCACTATTCTAGTCCGATTCTGCCCGATCCTGCCCGATTCTGCCTGATCCTGCCCGCTTCTGCCCGATCTTGCCCGATCCTGTAAATCGTCTAACCGGTTCGGAAACTGCACAAACAGTAATCTTCAAAGCAATGCAAAACTATTCTGAAAAAAAATATTAAAACCCCACAATGTCGATTTCAACATGACAAGACCAATTTTAGAAATGATTTTTTTTCAAATTTTAATTAAGACGTTTATAATGGGGAAATCTACTGAACAAAAATATCACCACATGGCCACACCGAGATACTGTGTACTGCTACCATAATTAGAAACCGAAAGTACAACAGTACGCCTGTGCGTTGGTTTTGCTTCCTGTTTTGAAATGTTGTCTTATTTAAGAAGGAAGTGAAAAAGACAGTATGCGATACAGACTCTTTTTAATTCTTGTTGCCTTTGCGGTACTTTCCTGTCGTCTGGAAACGATTGAAGGTAATACACTTCATTTATCCGCCCTGGCCACTTGACCACTAATTTATCCGCCCTGGCCACTTGACCACTAATTGCCTGCTTATTACTTGATGACGCCAAACTGCGTCTTTTTTAATATTTGTTTGACAAAAAGTAACCAGTCTGAATGCGAAGAAAATAAACTGCTTTACTCAAAATGTGTTTCTCATTTTAGAATGTCCTTACTATGTTAATTGAAATGCTCTCAAATCTTCAGCACTTTAATGATGAACTAGATTTACAGTTATCTATGAAGTATAATAGTGTGGAATATTTTGTTGCAGTTTTGTTTATAACATCAATATTTGTATAGTGACCAGGGTTTAGTTGGCGATATTGAGTTTGGCAGGTAGTCCATTTATTTATGTAATACAGGTAATACTGATCATCAGACTGTCTTATCAAGGTGAGCTCACAACCCGATTAACCAATTAGTATCATGCCAAGACCACTAATCCCCTGTGACCAACAGGTTCCTGGCGAATTGTGTGTACATAGACTAGGCCCCTGACTGGTAGTGTAATCACAGAGATTATTAAAAAGAGTTATCACTAGCTACCTACCTTTGTTATGATAATGAGTACATATATACATAATGTAGAAAAAATAGTGAGATGTGATCTGTTTTAACTGAAGTTTTATTTTCTCATAAATTAATGCCTATGTAATAAATACAACTTAGTTTTATGATATTTATTTTAAAAAGGTACTGGTACATTTTTATGATTAACTTCTTCCATTCCATACCGCTGTTCTTATTCCCATTTGAATATATTCTGTGGTCAAAACTCAATTTTTTCGGATACAGAATTTTTGATTCAGGATATTTTTCACAGAGTATGAAGTACATGAGATAACCACCGCGTATATTTTTAGGTCATCTATGCTGTTCTGGTCTATTCTGTTCTATTCTTCTTATTTGTAACATACCTGGAATGGTCCTGAAATTAGCAATATTATTCAATATTGCAAAATCACTGTCATGCACATGGTTGGGAGAGGACATTTCAAGATGACAGAACAGTCATGTAAACTATCGAGGAGCTGTGTACTGTATGTACTTTTATCTGGTGTTTTGAAACACAAGTCATTGAAAACCCTTTTAGCTAAAGCTGTGATCCATGTAAGGGAATTATTTCATCTGTAAATTGAATTGTTTGCTGATTTGTGTCCGATTATATTATTATGCTTTGCCCTGTTGATGTTGCTTTTGTATACATTTCATCTCAACCTACTGGGGTCAAAATTGAGGTCACTGCTACATATTTGCATGTTCTATACTGAATTCATATAGAAAGTATTGTCTGATTGTCCTGAAATTTAAAAGGTTGAAAATTGAATTATGTATCACACCAGCTGCCCCACTTTCTAGATCTCTGCAAGATATATATTGGTATCAATAGTTGTTAGATTTAGGTTTATTAATGTATACTTAGACATTCAGCCCATTAAGTTTTACATGAGAGGTTATAGCTCGTTATGCTAATTGATTGTAATGAAAAGTAAATTTACTACACAGTACAACAACATACAAACTAATGAATATCTCACTAGAAAAGATGGTGAAAGGTTCTCGTCTTTTGTATATAAATAGCAAAAATTAAACATCATTATTTTGCAGGTCAGAACATAACACCAGTATATATCCAGATTAACACCCCCGTCACATTGACCTGTCCGGCTGATGACCAGGCTACGATTCTCAGTTGGACTGGACCCGGAGGTACCCTGTATGTCACAGGAACTACGGCTGACGCTGATCTTGATGACAATGTTAAATTACGGATATCTGCGAGACACACAGGAGGGAGTTATACACTCACATTTACAGAGTTCCGGTCGAGTGACATCGGGATATATAGATGTACGGTTGACGGGACAGTGGGTCTACAGATGGTCATTGTACAAGGTATGTATACGGGTGTGTCACACAGGAAAATTTTAGTCCAGGGATGCTAGGATATATACATGAACAGTGGAACTACAAATGGTCATTGTACAAGGTATTTATAAGAGTGTTTTTAGGACTGCCAATTTTTGCATATGGCTGTTTATGTAGAGTTTTATGTCATTGATGATGAAATGATTTATTTGGATATTTATGAATGATACTGCTTCACATTTGAGATCTTAACATTAAATTCATAACAAATATATATATGCAATTCAGCTCCCTTGGCCCAAAGGACTGTGAGCTTGTGCCAAAATGTGCGGAAGTGTGGCTGGAACTTCATTACCCACAATTCACTTACTGCAGCACACAATGATAACTGCCAACCCGTTGAATGGTTTAAAATTATTTTGACTGACAAAATATTGTTTCAAGCTCTTGTGTAGAAATGAAATCATACTAAAAGTCTTAAATAACTCAAATGGATTTAACAAATATATACTTTAATGGTTTTAAACGCATATAACAAATGTCTCGATGAAAAATTACAATTTTAACCATTCAAGATATGAGCACGATTATGCACCAATGTACCTGATTTCCGGTTTAACCTTCGGGAACTTTCATCACATTCAGTACGACATGGTCTTTTACATGAAAGCAGCTGAAAGGTACCGATTTGGCGAAAACCTGTCCTGTCTCCTAACTATATTCATTCTGCAAGATGTGGATATTCTTTTGATAAATATTTGAAATTAATTATGATCCAGTATATGAATGTTTAGAAATTTTCCAGCAGATACATTTAAGGCACGATGATAAGATTACTATTAGTGATGAGTTTTTAAAATGTTTTTTGTTGGTTTTTTTTTTTAGAAAAATGCAATTCATGTAATTATTGTGACTTTAGAATTTCATTTAAACATTCACATTGATATTGATTTTCTGAATTACAATGTATAACACAATAGTCTCAACAGTGTTTATAACTTCACCCTCTTTTTGCTATCAAGACAAGTCAACATTGCTTAAAAAACTGAAGGCGCGAAAGTATTTTATGATTTGTAAATAACAGAATGAAAAATTCAACAGCAGAGAGAACAAAAAAACATGGTAGGTAACCTTCTGTTGTCAATAATGAAAACTAAAACTATATTGTCTTTCACAATATTTTGACTACAAACTCTTTTTTAAATCCAAGTCAACATATAGTCCTCACTGCAGTATCTTTTTCTCTGGAAGGGAAACTCTTGTACATTTATTTTGAAGACTTTTTTATCATTTTTTTTAGTCTAGATTTGTTGTTAAAGACTTTATTAATAGATTTACTGTTACCATTGAAACCATTCAAGATAATTGCTCAAAACTTTTTACACTTATTAGGCTTGTAGTTTCTTTGCTGTGGGGAAATTCGCCATTTAAATACTTTCTCTATTACCATAGAAACAGAAAGGCCAAATCACAAAGTTCAGGTTTTTTCAGACCAGTTCTCTTAAACCATTCAAGGTAATTACTGTTTCTCAAAACTTTGTACAGGCATCTAGTTAGTACTCTAGCAGAAGTTCTCAATTTCAATACTTTGTATAGAATTATTTGAATTGAACCCCGGACGGCGAAGTGAAAGACAAGTGTGTTACAACTGTGCCTCCAAATCATTGACTGATCATGTTGATACATTGTTTTCTAAAAGATCAACAAGAAGAAGATGTGTTAATGACGATGATGTTGTTTATGATGATGATGATGATGTATTGACACATTTGTATGTGCAGATATTTTGTTAAAATCTTGCGAAATATACAATTTTAAAAACACGCTTCAGTGCAGACATGGATCAGGCTGTTCAAAAAGTGCATCTTGTTGACCAACTTGAGCTCGCTTTTATGCAGGGCCTATTTCATATTAGGAGAAATAGATATACAAGTCTTTGAAATACCTTTTCTTTCGTTTAGATGTAACAATTTCAGCAGACTGAACTAAGTTATATAGCTCACATGGTCAGAAAGAGTAGTGAGCTTATGCCATGATGCAGCATCTGTTGTCCTTTGTCAGCTGTTTTAGTCTTCTGACTTGTAGGGCCTGGACACCTTGAATTGTATTTTTTTGGAAGCCTGTAAGGTTCCCTGTACTACGTATTGGATATAATGAAACATGATTCAAATATTAATTAATTTACATGGTAGAGCAAACTCAGAATTGTCTCTGTTAATGAAAGAAGAGGAAACAGAATATTGTAAGACTGTGAAGTAAAAGCAAGGTAGTCAGCATCTTATGACTGCAAAATGCTAAACTTGAAGATAGTTAATAAAAGCGAAGGGTGCAGGCATTCTGATGATGAAATGGAGCAAATTTTTCTTCTACATGAATGTCAGTATTCTGTACAAATTTGGTCTGAATCATACTAGTCTTCACTCTAGTATGCTTCAGAATTATTGTTGTATAAACATTGGGTCTAGACTCCCTGGAGCTGGAAAGATGGGGCCAAATCAGGGGAGAAGAGCAAATTCTTTAAAATTCTTCTTCTTTAGAAATAAAGATTCCGTCAATGTTGCAATGAATGATAGAGACTTCTATATAAATGGTTTGGCAGACCATCTAAGGACAGAGGTTTTGGGGCCCAAAAGGGGAATGAGTATAAACTTTTAAAACTCTTTTACCATTAGTGCCGACTTCTTGATGGGGATATGGAAATAGGCGTCCTTCAGATCTACCGAAGTTGCCCACATTCCGTTCCTCATGGAGGCAATGATGCCCTGTGGGGTTTTCATCTCAAAGTGAGGAGAATCTACGTGCCTGTTGAAGGTACTGAGATCTATGATTGGACGCCACACCCCGGACTTCTCATTCGGAAATAGAAACTGAGGGTGATTTCCAACATAGGAATCTTCTCTATCGCACTCTTTGCAAGCATGGTCCCTACTTCCTTCTGTATCGCCCGAGCCTTTTCCAAATCTCCTGGAGGAGAAAGAAAATCGGTTGGGCAGTAAGGAGCAGATCCCGAAAAAGGGATTACCTAGACCCTCCTTGACCACTGACAATGCCCAAGCGTCCTCCGTAATCTCCTGCCACTGGGACAGGAAAGCAGAGAGATGCCCGCCCCCAGAGAAAGTTCCGAATGGGGCAGATCACACTCGGTATGTGGAGCGAACAATGGTCGTGGGTTTTAAGCAAAAACCGAGTAAAGAATTACTCGGCTACAAGGAGAACTTAATACTACAAAAAAGGAAAGCACTCATCTGTGAGTAGCACGTCCGCCCGCTCCGGTAGCCATAAAGGAAAGAGGAAGGGAGATCACTCTATGTTCCTGAAGTGAAGGCTCATGGATCGTAGGGAGGGCGGGACTTTTTAATCTTTCGTTTTTGGGATACAAAGATGGGTGTAGGTACCATATTTGCATACTAAAGTTATGGTAAGTATTACCTCATGAAAATTGATTTTACATTAAAAAACCTCAATTTCATTCCATTAAAAAATTCTGTTGACGGATTAGGCTTAGGTATAACAAGTGTTTTCAATACATTTATTCTGCTGATAATAGTTAAATCTTGTACTACCCAAAGCCTTAGCATTTTTTCAAACTGATTCAAAGTGTGTTCATAATTTATTTCATCCATCTCATCCAGATTCAAGGAGAATGTGATACCTAGAAGTCTAAAATTTCAGTTGACCAAGTTAGGTTTAGGTCTGGACAAATGATTTCATCTGAGAATTTTTTATTGCCTATTCAATAAAGTCGGGACTTTGCTAAATTTGCTTTTAAACCGGATATGGTAGAAAAATCTTCAAGTATGTATACAGCTTCGTATAGTGATTCACTTTTACCATCTAACAGGAGATATGCATCATCTGCGTAGTGTCCTCGTAATACCTTTTTGTCAACAATTGTAAGAGCCCCAATCATTTGGTAAGACTTTATCATTAAAGAAAGTAGCTCAACCCCAATAACAAAGATGTAGGGAGATATCGGTTGCCTTGACGACAGCCTCTTTCCAATTTGAAGAAATGAGAAAGATTCAGCTGCCATCGTTTTATTTATATTCCTTTTTTCTAGACGGCAAAAATATTTTCTGTTCTTTTCCCCATATTCGTACCAATTTACCTTTGATCTAAAAATAAGACTCTCTGTTTTTTGTCTACGGATATTTTCTAACTGATTTTTCTTCCCTTCCAGAGTTTCATAAACTTCACTGCTTGACTCAATGTTAATTCTTTCTTCTAATGTTTCAATTTCTGATTCTAAATTCTTTTCTTCAATTTTTCTTGCTTTTGATTTGGCTATAGAATAGGCAATAGTCATAGTTCTGAGTTTCATTTTCAAAATTTCAAATAACATTTGATCATTTGTTCTGAAAGTCACCTCCTCCAAATTCTCCCTATCACCAGAAACACAGTATTCATCTATTGTCTCATTAATGCATATTTTCACTTTTTCAATACACTCCCCATCTTCCAATAACTTTGAATTATATTTCCAATATCCCTTACCTCTAGGAAGGTTGTTAAGATTTATCTGAATAGTAACACAAGTGATCTGATTTATATCCTGGAATTATGTTAGTATCTTTTGTCCTAGGATATATCTCTTTTGACACTAGATAGTAATCTGACCGACTCTGTCTAACAGGTGTTTTTTGCGTCCATGTACAGGCCTTTGACTCAGGGTTAAAACTTCTCCATGGATCAACAAGATTACATGCATCAATAATATTATGAATAGCTTGCTTACATTTTGGGTTATCATTTTAGCAGAGGTCATTATTTATTTCAATGCCTCCACTAGGAATCAAATCCGGGACCTCTGACTTACTAGTCTGACGCTCAACCAATCGAGGTAAAGAGAAGTTCTCTCTAGCCGAGTGGTATATTGCAGCTGGTATTTTACCAGGGTCACACACTCCCCCTCCAGGAAATGACTTGTTTTCAAGTTTTCAGAGATTACAGTGATGCTGGTGGGGTATGGCTAAAAATGCATAGCAAGAAAGCAGTGTGTACACTACTCAGCAGCCTTGTTGAATCCTCAATTGACTTATCGCCATGTTTGTGTTGATATCCATATATGTTGTTATAAAGCAATGAACTATTCGATTGATTAAATAGATACTTGCCTTGTTGATGTCTTAAGCTCAGTTATTTGCAAAGAATATTGAATACCAAATGAACAAAGTTTATGCCCCCTTTTTTTGCAGAAGAAAATATTTGGCATGAAGTATACAAAATCTGTTCTTTATATTTAAGGTGTGACATCAGCCAGTCCAGTATACACCAGACAGGGAGGAACATTAACATTACAATGTCCTGATACTGGTGGTAGTACATCATGGGTTGTCACTTCTACTGGATTTATTTACGCCAGCGGAACACGAATCAACCCGAACCTAGCAGACCCAATAAAGACGAGACTCGCTGTTAACAACGAGAGTGGAATCTATAGCCTACAGATCAGTAATGTACAACTGTCAGATGTCAGGGAATACAGATGTGTTGTTGGAGTATCAGACACATTCTATCATCTACTACTGTACAGTAAGTTATATCAGATTGGTTATACAGACACATTCTATCATCTATTACTGTACAGTAAGTTATGTCAGATTGGTAATACAGACATATTCTACCATCTACTACTATACAGTGAGTTATGTCAGATTAGAAATACAGACACATTCTATCATCTACTACTGCACAGTGAGTTATGTCAGATTGGTAATACAGACACATTCTATCATCTATTACTGTACAGTAAGTTATGTCAGATTGGTAATACAGACATATTCTACCATCTACTACTATACAGTGAGTTATGTCAGATTAGAAATACAGACACATTCTATCATCTACTACTGCACAGTGAGTTATGTCAGATTGGTAATACAGACACATTCTATTATCTACTACTGTACAGTAAGTTATGTCAGATTGGTAATACAGACATATTCTACCATCTACTACTATACAGTGAGTTATGTCAGATTAGAAATACAGACACATTCTATCATCTACTACTGCACAGTGAGTTATGTCAGATTGGTAATACAGACACATTCTACCATCTACTACTATACAGTGAGTTATGTCAGATTGGTAATACAGACACATTCTATTATCTACTACTGTACAGTAAGTTATGTCAGATTGGTAATACAGACACGTTCTATCATATATTACTGTAAAGTAAGTTATGTCAGATTGGTAATACAGACACATTGTATTATCTTCTACTGTACATTAGCTGAAGTTTTCAAAAAAAAAAAAAAAAATCATGAC
Source organism: Ylistrum balloti (assembly GCF_031769215.1). NCBI lineage: Eukaryota > Metazoa > Mollusca > Bivalvia > Pectinida > Pectinidae > Ylistrum > Ylistrum balloti. The sequence goes on along the minus strand of NW_026782631.1, from coordinate 67,500 downwards.
AACTTTATTGATTCATGTTACAATTTATCGTTTTAGTGGTATTTTTATCCTCATTAGAATTTCCTGATCATTATAGATATTTACCCTCTGACTAAATGAATCTTCTTCATTTAACATAAATCCCATTAATGTACTGTCAGGTTCTTTTTGCTGAGTCACCAATTTGACCATGTATATGATTGACTTATTGTCTTGGCTTATATTTTCACTTTGTGCAGTTCCTCCAGATTTTCCTAAGATAGAAAACACAGTCAGTGTTGAAGGTCAGAACAGAACTATAGGAACGGAGGATGGAAGTATGAACTTGACATGTAATGCATTTGGTGGTACTCCAGCGTCTAATGTGTCGTGGATTAAAGGTGGCGTCATCTTAGTGACATCAGCCAATGCAGTACAGTACAGAAAGGTCTTCACGCGAGAAGACGACAGAAATATGTATACATGTCAGTCTAGTAGTCCAGCCCTGACCAGTTCTCAGACCACCAGTGTGTTGATATACCTAGATTGTGAGTATAGAGTGTGTGCACATGTCAGTCTAGTAGTCCAGCCCTGACCAGTTCTCAGACCACCAGTGTGTTGATATACCTAGATTGTGAGTATAGAGTGTGTACGCATGTCAGTCTAGTAGTCCAGCCCTGACCAGTCCTCAGACCACCAGTGTGTTGATATACCTAGATTGTGAGTATAGAGTGTGTACACATGTCAGTCTAGTAGTCCAGCCCTGACCAGCCCTCAGACCACCAGTGTGTTGATATACCTAGATTGTGAGTATAGAGTGTGTCCACATGTCAGTCTAGTAGTCCAGCCCTGACCGTTCCTCAGACCACCAGTGTGTTGATATACCTAGATTGTGAGTATAGAATGTGTCCACATGTCAGTCTAGTAGTCCAGCCCTCACCAGTCCTCAGACCACCAGTGTGTTGATATACCTAGATTGTGAGTATAGAATGTGTCCACATGTCAGTCTAGTAGTCCAGCCCTCACCAGTCCTCAGACCACCAGTGTGTTGATATACCTAGATTGTGAGTATAGAATGTGTCCACATGTCAGTCTAGTAGTCCAGCCCTCACCAGTCCTCAGACCACCAGTGTGTTGATATACCTAGATTGTGAGTATAGAATGTGTCCACATGTCAGTCTAGTAGTCCAGCCCTCACCAGTCCTCAGACCACCAGTGTGTTGATATACCTAGATTGTGAGTAAAGAATGTGTCCACATGTCAGTCTAGTAGTCCAGCCCTCACCAGTCCTCAGACCACCAGTGTGTTGATATACCTAGATTGTGAGTAAAGAATGTGTCCACATGTCAGTCTAGTAGTCCAGCCCTCACCAGTCCTCAGACCACCAGTGTGTTGATATACCTAGATTGTGAGTAAAGAATGTGTCCACATGTCAGTCTAGTAGTCCAGCCCTCACCAGTCCTCAGACCACCAGTGTGTTGATATACCTAGATTGTGAGTATAGAATGTGTCCACATGTCAGTCTAGTAGTCCAGCCCTCACCAGTCCTCAGACCACCAGTGTGTTGATATACACTAGATTGTGACCACCAGTGTGTTGATATACCTAGATTGTGATGTGTCCACATGTCAGTCTAGTAGTCCAGCCCTCACCAGTCCTAAGACCACCAGTGTGTTGATATACCTAGATTGTGAGTAAAGTGTCCACATGTAGTCCAGCCCTGACATGTGTGTTGATATACAGATTGTAGTATAAGAGTGTGTACATATGTCAGTCCTCAAGCCTTCACCAGTCCTCAGACCACCAATGTGTTGATATACCTAAATTGTGAGTATAGAATGTGTCCACATGTCAGTCTAGTAGTCCAGCCCTCACCAGTTCTCAGACCACCAGTGTGTTGATATACCTAGATTGTGAGTATAGAGTGTGTGCACATGTCAGTCTAGTAGTCCAGCCCTGACCAGTCCTGAGACCACCAGTGTGTCGATATAATCACACAGCATACTATTAACATACTGAGGCATCTGTTTTTCACAAAATGCTAAACTCATGAACAACTGAGGGGATTTAGATCACATTTTATTAGAAGCATCCTTAAGGTAACAGTAGCATATTTTGTATATTAATGTGTCCTTTTCCCCTAGGCTAGAGGGGAAGGGCCAAAAGGAGGAATTTTGCTAGTTCTTTAAAATCTTATTCCTCCAACAAAGCAAAGAGGAGAATACTGAAATCATCCATCTGTCATGTCCATACAAGTCCTTTTAGACTCCCAGGCTGCAATGAAACTTAATGAAATGAAATTTAAGTGCCAAGGGCATGGACACTTAGTATGATGGATTGATATCAGAGAATGATTGGATTTTGCCTAAATTTGGTCAGAAGCATCTTTAGGTGAAAGAAAAACAATTATTGCATAAATAGTGAATCTTGGACCCTTTTGGTGGGATAGGTGGGCCCACTATTGGCAATAGATTAAATTCTTTAAAATCATACTCCTCCTTTATTAATCATTGGGTTCTGCCCAAATTTGGTCAGAAGCATTTATTGGTGAAGGGAAATAACTTTTGTATAAATGATAGATCTCGGCCCCTGGGACGAGAAGGGAGGGACCCAATAATTGAAATAGAGTAGATATTTAAAAATCTTACTCCTTCAATTTTATGTAATTGGTGGATCTTGGTTTCCCTCGGTGGAAGAGGCAGGACCCAATAGGGGAAACAGAGTAAATTCTTTAAAATCCTTCTCCTTCTATTGGAATGATTGTCAATAAATAATGCATGTTCAGATCACACAACTGAAGCAATTCTGACTGGTGCTGTTATATTTCTTATTGGTGAAGAGTTGAATGTTTCACATGGACAACTATGGTAGATGGTTGATCGCTTTTAGCACCTTCCCTCAGCAGCTCCTAATGCCTCCTTCAAAATTGTTTTTTAAGCCTCCATCGGTCATGAACTTTCATTGGCTTCACAATGTAGGCTTTGAGTATATCATGGGTTTATTTCACTATATTTATTCTCTCCTGGTGGTGATGACAACTAATTGATTGAACCAGTCATTAATGTACATATCATAGTGATCCTACACTGTAACCTGATGTATAAATGGTATGCAAGTAAATTGAGATTTTTTCATGTAAAACCAATTTTCATGATGTAATACTTACCCTAACTTTAGTATGCAAATACAGTACCTACACTCATCTTTGAATCCCAACAGCAAAAGATTTGAAACAATCCCACTCTCCCTACAATCCATGAGCCATTACAGCAGGAACGCAGTGATCTCCCTTCCTCTTATAACCTTTATAGAGTACCCCACAGAGGGGCAGCCAGGCAGATAAGGAAAAGGGGAGGATAGGGTGGGACTCCATAAAATTATGGTAAGTATTACATCATGAAAATTGGATTTACATGAAAAAACCTCAATTTCATTTCAGTAATAATTACCATAACTTAAGTATGCAAATTCGTCTTACTGTAGTGGTGACTAGAAGCCAGGCAGCCCATCCAGCTCAGACAAAGTAGTAGGGAAGGAGAACAGAGTGCCAAAGAGAAGGAAGGGACCTCTCTATAAAAGAGCAGGTGTACCCACATGCTGCTGTACGGAAAGACATGCCTGTGTCTTTCTGCTCTAATCAGAGGACACAGCAAGGCCCAGCCACTGGCTATGCCACCACAAGAGGTCCCAACGAATAAAGGCCCTCTGAGTGGAAAGCTAAGGATCCCAGATAGAAATCTATGAAGGTATCCCTGCCCGGCCAGAATGCTGCAGACATCACCTCCTGAAAGGAGGACCCATTGAGATGGGCCCAGGACACAGCAAGGGCCCTGACCTCATGAGCCCGCATTTTCACTTTCGCCCAAGCCTGATCATTAGAATGCTCATAACCATACTTAATCCAATGGCAAATCCTCTTGGAAACCGAGTGGGAGGAGATGTCTCCTTGTCCCTGTTTGATGGGCAAAAACAGACAGGCAGACTCTAGATGCTCATAAGGAGCCCTAGTCATTGAATCTAGCACCAGGACCAGATTCCACTGTAGGGTCAGCTGCCAAACTCTGGGTCTATCCAGAGCGAAGCCTCTGATTAGAGCAGAAAGAGAGGAGGAGGAACCTATCTCTTTTCTGCCATAACAGGCAAGGACACTGGCAATAGCTGTACGATAGTCAGCAATAGTGCCAGGTGCCAGATGGTGGTCCCTAAACAGAGAGAGTAGGAAATCCACAATCAGCTGCCCAGAGATCTGACACCTCTTGAGAAAAGCCTACCTTGGCGAGGCTTCCAGAGATAGCCTCCAAGCGTGAAGGTGGAGATTCTCTGGTCAAGAGTATGTGTTGTTCTGGACCGAGGCTGGAGTAGCAGATTCGGTCTGGTGGGGAGAGCCAAGGGCTACTCCACCAGAAATGACAAGAGCTCCGGAAACTAAGGTTGCCTCCGCCACAGAGGTAAGGAACAGTGATACTCCTGGAACTTCTGTAGCACTCTGTCCACAAGGTTGATGGGAGGGAATGCATATGCATACATCTCATCCCAGTCCAGAGAAAGGGCGTCCACAGCCCAAGCCTTTTGGTCAGGGACCGGGGAGACGAAGGTTGACAGCTGGTTGTTCAGGGAAGTGGCAAACTGGTCTATAAGAGATCTGTCCCACACCTAACAAATCCCCTTGAAAAGCAAGGGACACAGCTGCCATTCCGTCAACTCAGGCTGGCGGCACCTGTAGAGAGTGTCCACCAACACATTCAGCGTGCCAGGAAGATGCTTGACCACTATGGTCAACTGCATGTCCTGGCAGAGAAGAAGGATGCGGATGGTGACACACAGGATGTGAGACCTGGTGCCCCCTGCCTCTCCAGATACTCGACAACTGTAGAGTTGTTGGTAGCCACCCAAATAACTTTGGATTGTAGGATACCCTGAAAGGACTGCAGTGCCAAAAGAACAACCTTCATCTAGAATACATTGATGTGCTGTCATGGACGCATCCATGAACAGGATCATAGAGGGGAAAGGCTAGGTCAGAGGCACCCCACAGGAAACGTTCTCCTGAATGGTCCACCAGTGAGCAAACTCCCTGACCGAAAGCGGAATCTAGGCCTCACACTCCTGGATGACGGAACCCATTCGGACAGGAGGAACATCTTGAGAGGTCTAATGTGATGCCTCCCTAGGCGGACCACATCTGCCAGGGAGTTGAGATACCCCAGAAAACTGAGGAACCAACGTACCTGGACAAGCAACCAAGCGATGAAGGTCAGAGCCATAGCCCTAGCCTTCTCGAACTTCACCAAAGGCGGAAGGGCTTAGCCCTGAACCATGTTCGAAATGGTTCCCAAGGAAGATGCAGTCCTGAGATAGGGAAAACTCAGGGAATGAAGCCGAATCTGAGTAAAAGTTTCAGGACCAGACGAGTGACCTTCACTAGCGATTACCTCACCAACCAAGCATTAGGAAGTCATCGAAATAGATGTGGACCTCTATTCCGCGTGAGCAAAGGAATCCCACAACCACCTGCAGCAACTTGGTGAACACCAAAGGAGCTGTCGTGAGCCCGAAGGGCCTCGCGCCCTTGGCAAACATGGTCCCTACTTCCTCCTGGAGCACCCAAGCCTTTTCCAAATCCCCCCCCCTCCCCCCCGTAGGAGGAAAGACAATCAGCCGGGCGGTGAGGGGTTGATCCTGAAGAAGGGGAATACTTAGGCCCTCCTTGTCACCTACCAAGCCCAAGCGTCCTTTGTGATTTCATGCCACTGTGGAAGGAAAGCGGAGAGACGTCCGCCCACAGGGAGTTTCGGATGGGGCAGATCGAGCCCCTGCCAAACCAACGAATCATCTGCTCACCCGGAGTCTGAGCCTGTGGGAGAAGGACGAGAGCCTGGAACAGGAGGACCGACCTCCACCCGGCCATGCCCTTGGTCTGTTGCGGCCAAGGAGCAGAAAGAGTCAGGAACCCTTCTTCTTGCCCCCAGGAGGTTTCTTACCATTCCTACCCTTCCCCTTGTTGCCCTCGAAGTCAGGTTGGGACTTGGGCTGCGCAGAAGACTGAGCAGACGAAGACTTCACCCTATTCTTAGGAGGCACTGGCCTTCTCGGCCTAAAACCTCTTCACCAGAAATGCTGAGGTGACTGAGTCCTCCTTCATATCCTTTGAACCCAAGCAAGTGCTCCCCTGAACAGGGTAGAGTCTAGAAGGGAGCAGTCAACGAGCGGGAACGGTAGTGTTACTCGACTAGGTAGGTTTTCAGAACTGAAAACCACCTAGCCAATACGACATTGATGAGCAGGGAGACTTGCAAGGCTGCAGATGCTCTCAATGCCGCATTCAGGGCAGAGGTGAGTCTGTCCTGTATGTCGGCCTGTTCTGTCTCAGATAATCGACACTCAGGCAAATCAGATACCCTGTATAGACAAACTGTCAGGAAGTCTATGTATGAGTGAGCACCACATGGTCCACTGATTTGTCGGGCCAGGCAGCCAGCTCTTTCAACTCCAAATGTGCAGGTTGAGAGGCTAGCTGCCCTTTGTATGTGGCATAAGTACCATAATTGACAATTGCCTACACCAAGCTGCAGACCGGCAAACCCTAGAGCGCGGGTAGAGGAGGAGACCTTCTCTTAAACCCGAGCCCAGGCAGTGGCCAGAGACGAAGACATGATAGTGCCTTCTGGCAGAGACCGATCTGAGCAAACAGAAGCCCGAGGAGCCACTAGAGAGCCCAGAAGGGTGGTGGATTCGGGCACTGACGATGCAGAAGGCAGTGGGCAAAACTTGAGAATCTGGCCCGCATCCCCAAAAGCATATGCCGAGCCTCGGCTTCAGCAGTCTAAGGGCCATCTACCCCCTGGGAACCCTCCTGGCCGGGAGTATGGATCAATCGAGCACCCAGAAGAAAGATGAATGACATCATCTTCCTCTACAGAGCCAGCGCCCTCGATGTCCATCTCCTCCTCAATTGGGACTGAAGTCCCCTTGGGAGGAACAGGGGCCGCCAGAGGACTCCTCTATACGGCATTCAGATGCAGAGCGTCTTAACAGTCGTAGCTGTAGGCTTGGGTCGGAGACCCGAAGCTTACCCCTGGGAACAGGAGACCGACGGATCCGCGCTGGAAGTGGAAGTCCTAAAGGTCCGGTGAACCTTTTTAGGACTGGCCGACAAGGTCCCCGACGTAGCAGAACGTTGGGGGGGATTCTGCACTGCTATAACATCTCCTAGAGGTAGAGAGTAACCCCATGGGTTCCAGGAGGGAAGACCCATGGGGTTAAACCCAAACCCCTGAGGGAATGGGAATGGTCTCATGGGCTGGGAGTGACCCCAGAACGGGCCAAGATGGCTGGGGCTGGACACCCTGTCCAAAGGACCAGGATGAACCGCCACTCCCACCAGGTGCAAACCCAGATATGCTGGGTAACTGTTGGTACCCAGAACCATCCGCAGGTTGGCCTGGGCAGCCCAGGAATAAGTGCCCGTAGGCACCCCGGCAACCAGAGCCCGGGGGAAAGGGAGACCGGAAACCAGATGCCTAGCCTGAAGCCCCAAACGCTTGGGGGAAACCCCCAGGTAAACACTACACCAGGAAATCTGGACTGGAGTGGAAAGTCCCAGAGCCAGAAGCCTGTGAGGGTGGGAAAACAGGCCCCACGCTGACACCAGGATTAGTGAACTAATCCCCGTAGCCGCAGACAATAATGACAAAAAGTCTGTGGCCCGTGACCCAATACCCGAAGATACAGGTCCAGACTGAAAGTGGCCCCCACCAACAACGCCACCTGGCGTATCGAGGTCCCTGAAGGAATCAGAGACCTGCGACCGGAAGTCCCTTTCTGATGGTAACAATGGCGGCTATCGAGAGCCACTGGCCAATTCGACCCTAGACTGCACCGAGTCAGGGTCGGGGTGCCCCCCTCCCCCCTCTACTGCAGTATGCAGCTGGACAGGGGGAGCCACCCGCTGCTCAAGGGCGGAGCTTGGCGGAATGAAAGCACCCTCAGCAGGAACGCCCAAAACACCTACTGGTTCAGAACCTGAGGATGAGGACTTATTTCATTTACCAGAAGAAGAGGACGAGTCCCTTTTCCTGCGGAAGTTCACTGGACAGGCATGGGAGCCTATGCAGCAGACCCCATGTGCAAACAAAGTTCACATGGCGAGGTCTGGCTGCAAGGTTGGCAAACAGGACAGGCATCCTGGGGGTCCCGTTTTCCATAGAAATGGGAACACCCCTGCACTGACCCCGGACGTAAACCCGACACTATTATCCATTATCGAAACAACAAAAATTGTAACAATGAAAACACGGCCAGAAATACGGTCAAAATGAACAATTGACAATACTTAATTTCACAATATAAGTTGGGAGATGGGTTTATAGACTACTAATAGAGTAACAATATACTCAAACGACAATGGCAATATGAAGAGAAGGAGTAAGAAAAGAACTTAGCTCAGGCACATCCGCACTCGTCGGCAGCCATAAAGGTGAAAGGAAGGGAGATCACTTGTCGTTCCTGCCGTGATGGCTCATGGAACGTAGGGAGGGATTGTTTCGAATCTTTTGTTGTTGGGATACAAAGATGGGTGCAGGTACTGTAGTTGCATAATAAAGTTATGGTAATTATTACTGAAATGAAATTGGAGCTCGACTGTGGGCGGCGCAACACCATGCTTCAATGTTCAAACACAGAAGGTGAATAATACATATATGAAGTTTCTGGGCAGTTGCCTATCCGTCTTTATCTATCTATACCTCTCTGCTAATAGACAATTTGTTGTCATCTGGGCCTTTGATCAGTCAGTTATTTACTGCATGGTGAGCACATGCCTGGCATGCAGGGAACTCATTGCTTTGAAAGCAATAAAATGTTGTTATTCAAAACTGAAATATAGAAATTTTGTTTACTCTCATCTGCATCAAATACAACATATATGTCTGAAATTTGATTTTCTATGTAAAATATGCAAAATTGATTAGGGATAATAGCTACGCCCCATCTTAATTTGTTATTTAGAAATAGTTCATACTTGCTTAGAATAGATAAGATAGAATAACAGTTTGATGGTATGCATATATTGAACCTGGCGAGCCCCCAGGGGCGGATGTGTATGGCCAAGAAAGGATCATATTGACTGTAATTTCGAAAATCTTTATTCAATATACCCAAATATTTAAAAATTTAAGTGCTTCACCATAACTGAACATTTCATGTTCCCCAGGTCTCAAATTTTCATGGGAGGGATCAAGTATACAATTTGTACTTTAGTTTTTATAGGAAAATTACATTTTTGAGTATAATTGCTTTCAGTGTTACAGGAACAATGACAGCGTTATATAACTCAAGTGACAGTTTCACAATAACATTGATTTGATCCACATACACTTTCAGATGTTGGATCAATAACATCTTTCTTAATATTAGCTCTTGTTCCTTTATTACAGTGAAGCCGAGAAAGCCTACTATATCTGGCCAGATGTCCACGACAGTGAACACAAACCTACAGGTAGTGTGTGAGTCTACAGGAAGTAGACCTGCGGCCGACATTGAGTGGAATGTTGGGGGAACATGGCAGTCAAGTAATCCAACAGAGGTCAAGGTGATTGACAGTTCTACAGAAACCTACAACGTGACGTCAACACTCTCCCTCCAAGTCACACGTCCAGACGATGGGAAATCTGTGTACTGTAGAGCCAATAACCGGGCCTTATCTGGAGGGACTGAATCAGAACACAAGACTATAACAGTATTGTGTAAGTATATCATCTCTTACACAGGCACACATCAGAGCAATAGGAAGTCTGTGTACTGACAGGTGGCAATCTTGGATTTTTCTCAGGTTTCAAGTGTAGGTTTCAGTTGATCACTAGTTTTGACAGTTTCAGTTTATTGAAAACAGTCACTGTTTGCTCTTGATCATTTCATGGGACTACACTTTACTTTCTGTTTCACACCTACCTTAAAATTTCTGTATTTTTTTTTTTACTAAGGCAGCATACTGCCATTGAAATATCTGAGTTTTATTTAGCTAATGTATATGACTCATGGACACCTTGTTTTTCAACCCTCCATTATCAGATGGTTATTCAAATTGTCCTATGACAGGTTTCAGCCTGTCAGTAAACAATTTGTCCGGTGTTGTATGTCGTAAAAATAATTTCGACTTCTTCAGGAAAACTCTATTTCAATGAAATTTTACAAAAACATTTCATGCATAAAGGCACACAAACATTGTAGATTAAATGGTTGCCAACCTCCAAAGGCCAGAGGGGCATGGCGAAAGAGGGTCAAATTGATAGAAACTTCAAATCATCTTCTCAAATCCCAGGTATGGTAGAAACAAAAATTCTTCATGGATGGAAGTGTCTTATGGTGCTTTAAGAAGTTTTTAATTTCAGGACCCCAGGGTCTCACATTTCCCCTGCGGAATTTACTACAGTTTATATAGGAAAATAAATTTTCTGAGTATGATTTGTTTCTTTTCGGTTTGAAAATAGTATAATCTGACAATTTGATGAGATGCACATTTTGATCTTGGCTGACCCTCAGGGGCTGATGGGTGGGGCCAAACATGGGTTATATTGATTGAAATTTTAAATATCTCCTTCTCAGAACCCAAATTAAGTAGAAACAAATATTCTTCATGGATGGAAACTTGTAAATTTCATGACCCAACAGTCTCGCAGTTTCAATTACAACTTACTATTGTGCATCCTCCGTTGCCATGTGCTAAACGCTGTTAGCCATCTGTAAACAGTTACTCAACACCTTTCAACCAGATTTGGTCTGAAACATCATTAGGGGGATAATTTCTTAAATTCAAAAATTTGATTCCACCCTTAGTGATTTGGGGGTGGGGCCTCGAACGGGGAAATTAGATATTTTGCTTGAAAACACTACTTTTTCTTAATATCTCAGTAGATTTCAACCAAATTTTGTGTAAAACATTCTTGTAAGTGGGTTATCATTTCTTGTATTCAGAAAGTTGTTTCGACCACTAGGGACCTGCTGGCAGGCAGGATACTAAATAGGAAAGTTAGTCAATATTTTGCTTCAAAATGCTTTTTCTTAATCTTTATATGAATTTCAACCAAATTTGGTCTGAAACATCATTTAGAATGGGGAATCATGTCTTCAGTATAGACTGTTGATTCAACTTTAAGGGACCTTGGGGCAGGTGAGGCCCCAAATAGGAAAATCAATCAATAATTTGCTTTAAAGTGGCATTCTATATCAATGCTTGACTGGATTTTGACCAAATTTGGTCTGAAACATAATTGTGATTGGGGAATTATTTTTTAAATTCAGAAATTTATTTTGGCCCCTAATGGCTTGTGGAGGAGGTCCCAAAAGGGGAAGTTAGGCAATATTTTGCTTCACGATACTACTCTTTCTTAATGCTTGAATGGATTTCAACCAAATTTGGTCAGAAATATCAATGAGAGTAGGGAATCATTTCTCGAATTCAGAAAGATGATTTGATCCCTTGGGACCAAATTTTGCCAGAGAACTCTCAATTAAATCAAACATACATGAAGTGATCCTGAAATTGTCATGACCAAATCTTATTGTCATGCTTTGGTCCAAATTCCAACATAACTCATCTAGAACAAATAGTCTGAAATACTTAACAAGTTTCCTTCACACCAATGAGGAAAATGTTTAGAATCTTTTGATCTTTTAAGGAAAAGAAAGGGATGATTTTACAGTATGATCAAAACTTGAGTATGGTAACCACAGTAGTTATTTTGTTACATGATGGTTCAACTATTTTTCATGCACGGAGCCTACCATTTATGAGTTTCTGATACTTTCTATGAATATTAGAAATTCAAATTCATCAGATTTGTCAGACCACCATTAGTGAATTCTGTAGTTTTGTCAATTCATTCATCGATTGTCAGATGACTTGTTGAGCATAATATGTTTATTTTCTTTTATAAATAAATCAAACTTGGTAAAAACCATTAGTAGAAGATGATAGTTTGATGAGCTGCACTTATTGACCTCAGCTGACCAACAGGGGCTGATAGCCGGGGCCAAAAATGGGTCAAATTAACTGAAATTTCAAAGATGTTCAGCTGCAATCATGGATGGAATAGTTTATGTAGAAGTTCAATTTTTGAATGTAATTTCTTTTAATTCAACCTTAGCATGACACAGCAGTTAATATTATGCACAATTTACATTTGTATTATGTGTACAATGTAGTTAAAGTTGTCTTAATTTTTAAACACATCATTTCTATGACATGTTACAAGAGACATTTTGACTCAGGCCATTAAAGCACTTTGGACTCTTGTTTGTTATCTCTATTTCTTTAGAAGTGATGGATGGATCTTTCTCAAATTTCCAATTTAGGTTCCCCATGGCCCAAATTTGTAGCATTGTATTTTTGGGACTGTTCAGAAAAGCAAAATGGCTCACAGATGACCATCTTGAATTTTGACATTTGTTATTGCTATTTCCTGAGAACACCTGCATAAGTCTTTTTCAAATTTCATGTGTAGGTTCCCTTTGATCTATGGTTGTGCTTGTTTAATTTTTGGGACTGATTAGAAAAGAAACCACAATGGCCAACATATGACCATCTTGGATTTGGACTTTAAAAGTTTGTTATCTCATGGATCTTTCTCAAATTTCATGAGTAGGTTCTCCCTGATCAGTAGTTTTACCTGTTTGATTTTGGGATTGATGAAAAAAAAGCCAGTGGGTTTTGACATTGAAAGTTTATTATCACTATTTCTTGAGAAATGCTACACAGATCTGTCTTAAATTTTATGTATAGAATCCCTTTGATCCCTAGTTTTGCCTGTTTGATTTTGCGACTGGTCAGCAAATGCAAAAAGGCTTGGATTTTGTAGTTAAAGATTATTATTACTATTTCTGCAAAAGATTAATATTCAAATTTCTTACGAATAAGAGCAAACACAGAGAAGAGAAAAGAAAGAAAAAGATCCAACTTTCAAAGAACAAATAAAGATCAAACAATGGTGGGCACCAAGATCCCTTTGGGGTCTCTTGTTGATTTAGATGAGATACCAAGATGCAGGATTTTGATAATCTTGTTTGAGAAGTAACTGATGGATCGTTTTCAACTTTCATATGTAGGTTCCCCTTGGTTCCTTGTTTTGACTATAGGAATTTTGGACAGATCTGAAAAACAAAATGGCTGACTAGCACCTACCTTGGATTTTGATTAAGAATGTTAGTTATTTCTGTTTCTATTGAATGCTTGAAAGACCTTTCTCAAATTTCTATGTAGGTTCCCATAGGTCCCCAGTTGTTCCCATTTGATTAAAGGCAAGAAAAAACAAAAAATTTAATCATTTAGTACCTTAAAATTAGAAAGCTTATGTTCTTTTTTAACAGCACCTAGAGACCTGAAGTTGGTATATGTATCTTAATTTACAGATCCTCCTGACATACATATCAGTTACACCAACATCACCTACATGTCGTCAGAGAGTGTATTGACATGTATCTCAGACGGTAACAGACCTTATTCCCCTTTAAGAGGTCACAATATCGTTTGTCAACTGTGCTAAGCGGCATGTAAATTCACTACTGACCCTAACTTATATATGTACATCTTGTTCTCAGATCCTCCTGACATACATATCAACTATGTCAATGTCACCCACATGTCGTCAGACAGGATATTGACATGTTCCCCTGATGGTAACCCGGCCATGTACCAGTTTAGACAATGGACACAAACGGCGGAAGATGGTACAGTGATACGTCAGTTTACCGGAATTTCCAGTTCCACAGAGTCGATCCTAACCTTACCTGATTCTGATATTACACGTCGGTATGAGGACACAGGGTACTACATATGTTCAGCCTCCAATGGCATTCCAGGCTCCGCTTCATACACATCCGGATCAGTCTTCTTTGTGGTAGAAGGTACTTAAATGTAATTAATATTGATAATATATTAATAATGATGTTTGATTAAATGAGATTAGTTCACCTGTTCTGGATAGATCAAGGTGAGCTAATGCTGACCTCCACTTCCATCTTCTGTTCACCATGTCAAAAATTTCTTAAAACAACTTTTATTTTTTTTAACCACTAATAGTAATAGCAAGTCCAAAGGATCAAGTTAGCTTATTTCATACCACAGCATCCAGGGTCCATCTGTCAACTTTTTCTACAATTTGTTACTTGTCATAAACGACTGATCAGCTATTAACCAAATTCAGTCAGAAGCAACCTTTAGGGAAGGGAACAAATTTAATATAAATGGTATGTCTCTGCCTCAAGGCTGGCCTGAAAGTTGGAACCTAAAAGGAGGTATTTTGAAAATTCTTTCAAATCCGAATTCTCTTGTAGGAATGGTGAGATTTTGCCAGCATTTGGGCTGAAGCATGCTTGGGTGAAAAAAACTGTCCTACTTCCATGGCCAAACAGTATATTTTTTCTTAAAACACAAGTTTCACTGAGTCCATTGTTGATGCATACTAATCATATTTATTCAATATATGTGAACTGTTTGACTGATAAACAAGCTCTATATCACAAGTTCTCATGACATGATGCATATGTAGTTCCATTAAGGTCACAGGATAACACAATATTGTCTACAAATGAATTGCACTTCACTTGTCACCTGTATGAGTTCTTCAGTGTACAGTTACATGTTTTGGATATCAAACTCCATAGGAAATAGCATATATGGTAACTATAACAGCTGGATTCCTGTTGATTTATGGTTTTTTCTTTACCTTGGATTTTCAATCAGTATCATGTTGTTTGGTACTTAAATTTAATGTCATTAACTCCGGGTATGTGTTGTAAACCTCTGCCTAGAGCAGTGCTCCACTGTTGGACTATATTCAACAAAAGAAATGGAAGGTATTTTAGTGTGGAGTTTCACAACAGACAGTCAAAATCATAAGTCTTGTCTATGCTCCTGTGAGAAAAAGGTTTATGCTTTTCCCCCTGATCCTGTACAGGTAGTTTACTAATCATTTGTCTCGAATTGCCTTTGATTTATTATAACATCAGAACAAATTATTCACCAATTCATAGGGAAAATTGATTATATACTTCCTTATAAATTACATTTAGATCACATGATCTTCATATCAAATCATAATATAAATTGCCAGTGTTGTAAGTTTCAAACCTCTGACATGGTCTTCACTTACTGAAATATCTATCTCTATATCCCTAAATTGATCCTATCCCTCTGCTCTGATGGAGACCATCCAGAACTTTATACAAAAGTTCTCTCGGATAGAAAAAAGAAAGACTAAAAAACTAAGATGAGGAACATCCAGGGATATTTATGAAAATCAATGTGTAAAGAAATTTTCTTAATTCATCAAGGAATAGAGGAATTATTTGGAAAAAGATATACACAAATTTTTTTTTAAATAAGCTTAACTGAGTACCAAGCGGTCAGACTGAATTTTCAGGGTGTAGTTCTGATGCATATGTGTAAGTTGAACATTCATGGAGCTGTCAAGAATTAAGAAAAAATAATTTGCTTGTCAAGGAGCATAATTCTTTCAACAAAGGGTAGAAACAAAAACAAAAAAAAATAAATAGAAGATTTCCAATACTTAGGTTTATGATGCTTCGTATCACCACTTAACAGAATGACATGAACAAGTTGTATTTTGATTGTACACACACAGTATTGGACAACATAGGGTTAATCAACCATAATTAATGTTACATAAGCATCCTTAGCACATTTGGAAAAAGATTTTTGTTGCATATCACAGAGCTGTACTTCATGACTGTCTTCATTTCCATTCTTCATTATCTGAAAAAAATAAGAATAAAGAAAGAAAGATTGAAAAAGAGTGTAACTTAGTTCAAAATAAATCAGCAAAATGGTATCAATTGTCTAGAACATACCGTAACTGTTTTTTGTGAAAGTTAAAAAAAAGATAGAGTAAATTAATGTATTGCCCCCCACCACCTCTCATCAGAAAGGAATTGTCATGTTTACTCAATTTACTGTCCATACATTGTCATTAGGACCTATCGATAACTGTTTCCAGGGTGGGAAATAGTCCACGTCAGATGGCCTGAAGCCAGTAACTTTCATCGTCATGCAAGTGAAAATTCCCATGAGTTTGCTAGACGTGTGAGTAATATTTTGGTATTATTGGAAAAAAAATAACCAGCTATTTCAATGATAAGAATATTTTCGTAAAAAAGTGGTCCAATTAATCTTTAGCTATAAACAATTCCTGACAGTGGTGTTTGCCTTTCAAGCACTTGTTAGACTTTGACACAGATCATGCTAGCAATGCTTAGCAACTGCTAGTTGTTGTCGACATAGACAAGTATCTGAAAAAGAAATTGGTGACACTAGTTGAAAAAATAAAGAGCCCGACAATAAAGGAACAAAGAGAAAGTATTAAAGCACTATTGATGAAAAAAGTTCCATTTCTGCCAAAATTATGAGACAAAATGTCCTGGACAAAAAAATTCCTGTGGGTTTATTTTGACATGGTTACAAATGTAATGTTCTGTTCCGTAAGTCAAAAACATCCTAATATTGCTGACACTACTGCAACTCTTTCCAAAACTTTGACAAATTATAGAAAAAGGGTCTCTTGCAAGTCACGATACCAGTGTTACACATAGACTATGCGTGAATAGATGCCAAGGCTGAAAAAGACAGCATGGTATTGGGTCAGATGTATATTTGATATGGTAACACATAACAGAATGAAAATTCTGTTTAACACTGCATTTTTGTGAAGCCAAAGAGGCTTTACCATTCAATTGCTTTGAAGGGTTATGTAAGCTTCAAATTAAACACAGCCTCACCAATAACAAATCATGCAAATCCATGATCGAAGCCATAACATCATTAGAAGCTAAAGGTACATGTGACGCTGTCCTTTAAGCATGTTTCGTGTCGGTTCTTGCCGATGGTTTCACGGATGCACCAAGAACTTGTTTATGTGTCGGCATTTCAAAAATGTCACAAATAGAAAAAATAGTTGGTTGTAATTTTGATGGAGCTGATGATATGATAGGAGCCAAAGGGTGTGTTTCTGCATTACTAAAACTGACCATACCTCATATTATTAGTTTCTGACAGGTTAGAACTGGTCATCATGGATGCTGTGAAAACTGTACCATACCTCAATGAATGTGATGAGACTCTTGATGACAAGTATTTGTGAAGTTTTATACTTTATTCTGGATTGTACTTGTGACGGTCACACTTGATAACATTGTCGCCGTCTTTTTTACAACTCAAAACAAATCTTAAAAAAAACAACATGAAACAGGATACTCTCTAGCATCTTCTCCACATCCAAATGTCTGGTTGTTTGACTAATTTTGACATGTATTTGCCAAGTGCAAAGGCCAAAAAACACCCACAGCAAAGTTAACTGAGCCACAACCTGGTTCATTTTCTGCTTCACAGAGTTCCTGCCCAGCCACTACCAGATATACCAGTTGATGACGCAGGCCTGAATCAATCAGTGACAGTGAATAGCTAGTAGAAACCTCTGTATGACTTTGTTGAATAAACACACAGACACAAAACAATCAATGCATCTGATTTTTTATTCAGCATGTAAAACAAAATATTTAAGATAAAGGAATGAACATATGAATCCAAACAAACAATTGAGTTAATAAATCCTGGGCCTGTACATTTTCTCTTCGGGCAAGTAAATTTTGAAATCTAGTGGCCTGATTTCAAAATATTTTTTTGCCCTGTACATGGTAATAAAAAAAGATTTTTTCAAACCATTTTCTTGTTGAATTTATTATTTGACCAAATAGGTAGTATAAACATGGTAATAACTACTTAATTATATGTATAATGGCCTCCTCTTAACCAAACATTTACAGGACCCATCACTGAGTCCTGACCAACAGTCTACTGTTAATATGTAGGGAACAATCGGCTGTGTATGAGTGTGCTTTCAAGAGTAGTGGTCAGTTAGGATTAACTGAAATTGATGACACTAATTAGATAATTAAGCAGTGTACTCACCTATCTGGGCCTTGATTATGTGGCCAGGTGGTCAGACTTACTAATTTGACAAACATTGCAAGGTTTCTTATGACCTACCTAGTGGGATATCTGAAATTGGGAGATTACTCCAATTTTGATCCATACAATCAGGAAGCTGGGAGGGAGAGTGAAAATCGGGAAACACCCAACTGAATTGGGAAAGTTGGCAGGTATGCAATACATTATTTAGCTCTGTAATCTTACTAGGAACATCTTATTAGAAATAAAAAACCCATGAGTACTCGTTTGAAATATTTAAATGATGTTTTACAATTGTTTGACTAAAACCTTAACATAATTCCTTGGCAAATAAAAACTTCACATTTAACAGTTTACAGTCCAAAAAGGGAGACTTTTAGAATTCACATGAAATTCTGTAGATCAATTGCTTTTATGAGTATGGATTAATGACTGTAATTAATTCTGATACTTGACAATATTACCTTGTTACTGGTATGAATGTATTTCAATCTGCTATATTGTTTGATAAGACTTTATAAATGTACTTCAATGAATGTAGTTGAATTAGATCCTGTCTTACAATGTTGAGTTGCTTTAAGGAGTTCGCACCCTTAATTTTAGGTACCATAACATAAGTCCCACTCTATCCTCCCCGCTTTCTTTTACGCCTGGCTGCCCTTCAGTGGTGTTCCATAAAGGTTGTTAGTGGAAGGGAGATGGGTGTAGGTACCATATTTGCATACAAAAGTTATGGTAAGTATAACCTCATGAAAATTGGTTTTACATGGAAAAAAAATTAATTTCATTTCAGTAATAATTACCATAACTTTAGTATGCGAATTCGTCTTACCATAGTGGTGACTAGATGCAAGGCAGCCGAAGTAGTAGGGAGGGGGAACAGAGTGCCAGAGAGTAGGAAGGGACCTCCCCATTTAGGAGTAGGTGTACCCACAGGGCTAATGAGGAGGCACAGCCACTGACTTTGCCACCACTAGAGGTCCCAATGAATACAGGCCTTCTGAGTGGGAAGCTAGGGATCACAGATAAAAATCTGTGACGGTATCTCTGCCCAGTCAGAAGGCTGCAGACATGACTTCCTGCAAAGAGGACCTATTGAGCAGGGCCCAGGACGCTGCAAGGGCCCTGACCTCATGAGCTGCACTTTCACCCTCGCCCAAGCCTGATCATTTGAATGCTCGTAAGCATACTTAATGACCTAACAAATCCACCAGGAAACCAACTGGGAGGAGATATCTCATTGTCCCTGTTTGATTGGCAGCCCCCACCCCCTCCTATGTCCAGAGCCCACAGCCAAAAGGAAGACTGCCTTGAAAGTTACAAACTTTAACGAGGCAGTTTCCAAAGGCTCAGAAGGAGCCCTAGTCAGAGAATCTAGCACCAAGGCCAGATTCCACTGTGGGGCCAGCTGCCAAACTCTAGGTCTACTCAGAGCAAAGTCTCAGATTAGGGCAGAGAGAGAGGAGGAGGAACCTATCTCTTCCTACCGTAAAAAGCAAGGACGCTAGCAATCCTTTGGTCTCTACTTGTGTGTTTTGATTTTGGGAATGATCAGAAAAAACAAAATGGCTTTCAGATGACCATCTTGGAAGTGGTGGCAGGTAAAGATTATCACTGCTATTTCTGCAAATGAATGTTCCAATTCCTTGTCATTAAGAGCAAAAACAAAGAAGAAAAGAAAACAGAAAAGAACTTTTAAAGAGCAAATAAAGAGTGAACAATGGTGGGTGCCAAGATAGCTTGGTTTGAGTTAATCAATGGTTAAAGAGAGTTTTCAAATATGAATTAAACAAACTTGTGAAAATTGGTAGGTCATCTGACCCAAAGAGTCAAGATGACTTATTGCTGTCGTGCATTGTCCGTCATTGTGCAAATTCTGTCTGAAACATCATTAGGGGTTGGGATAATTTCTTAAATTCTGAAATATGATATAAAACCTGGGGGATTGGGGCAAAAGCGGGGAAATTAGACAATCTTTTGTTTCAAACTACTACCCTTCCTTAATGCTTGAATGGATTTCATTTAAAGTTTGTCCATAATATCAGTAGGGGTTGGCAAATGATTCTTCAATTCAAAAAGTTGATTTGACCCTTAGGGATTTTGGAGCAAGGCCACAAAAGGGGAAATTAGGTAATATTTTTTGCTTCAAAAGGATTCTCTTCCTTAATACATCAATGGGCTTAAACCAAATGTGGTGCAAAACATCCTTGTTGGTGGAGAATCATTTCTTAAATTCAGGAATTTGATTGGATACCAAGGACTTAGGGAAGAGGCTCCAAATGGGGATCTTAGACAATATTTTGTTTCAAAACGCTATTCCTTGATAATGCCTTTTTAGATTTCAGCCAAATTTGCCCAGAAACATTATCAGGGAGTGTCAATGATACCAAACATGCATGAAGTGATCCTGAGATTGTCCAGACCAAATTTTATTTTTATAAATAGTCTGAACTTATTCTCCTGTTTCATTCTAATCAATCAGAAAAATATTTGGAGTTTTATTTTCTTAATGAAAAGAAAGTGATGATTTTTTACTTTTCAGTCTGATCAAAACTTCAACATGGTAACCGCAGTAGTTATTTTGTAGCCATTTTTCATGCTCAGAACCTGCCATTGATGAGTTTCTGATACTTTCAATGAATGTTCAAAATTTGAATTCACCAGATTTGTCGGACCACCATCACTGAATTCTGTAGTTTGTCAATACAGCATCAATTGTTAGATGACCATTAAGGGCCATGTTTATCAATTCACAGCTGTGGATTTGTAGAGACTCGTCAGAATTATATATTTTGAGTCAAATTTTAGCTCACCTGACGTGAAGGAAGCGTGAAAGGCCTAGAGGCATGATAATAGGCTGGTATGTTCCTAGAATGAAGCCTATAAAAGTGTGTGAAAAGAAAGGACCTTGACCTATATTCAAGGTCACAAGGGTAAAATTTGTTAAAACCTTTAAATGGCTTCTTGCAAACTAAAAGACCTAGATGTATGATATTGGACTGGTATATTCCTTTTGATGAAGCCCTATAAAGTTGAGAAAAGAAATGACCTTGAATTATATTCAAGGTCACAGAGGTGAAATTTGTTACAACCTTTAAACAACTTCTTCTCATGAACTAAAAGTCCTAGAGGCTTGGTATTTGTCTGGTATATATATACCAGGTGAGCGCTGCTTGCCCATAAGGCCTCTTGTTCTCCTGAAGTCCAGGTTTTTTCATTGACAATATTTTCAATCAGTACTAAATTCTGGTTTACTCTAACTCATGCTTTGAGCAACTGGTTCCGGTTGTCTAACTTGATTCAATATTTCATTAGAAACCGACATATATATATACTTGTAGACATTACAAAAGACAAAACTATGTATAAAATATCTCACCAGGGATGATGAGTCAGAACTGCAAACATATATGTAGAAGATGATAACCACTGTCCGATGTCCTGCCCAGAATGAAGGAATGTGCAGGGTAGGGTATAGATAGGTGTTTAGTATGTGCACACATTCTTACTCACTCAACCAATCAGGATAGCTCCTTTACATATCATACATACCAATGTGTGAGTGTACGATATTTACCTTACAGGTACCCCGAGTATTGGGCCAATATCTTATTTCATTTTCTGTACTTATGTAAGCTCAGTTACCAAAGTGCTGGTAGGGATTGTGTAGTGCCAGTATAAAGAATATGATTTCAAGATTGCAAAAATGTCTTTATGAACTAACCAAAGCTGGACCAATCACATGGCATTTCTAATACTTGTAAATAAATCCATGGCCAATTAAAGCTGAGAAGTAAACCTCAATATAATTGTAAATTGTTGATCTTATCATTACCAGTCATTGGTTCTAGGACAATTAGTAGTTTAGAATCATGGTGTTTGACTGGACATTTCCTCATTTGAAATCCAACAAAGATGGGAAAAGAAATTTTACCTCTGTCTGTATTCAAGGTCACAGGGTTTTGATTTGTGTAAGCATTCAAATGACTTCTTTTGATTTATCAAGATGCCTAAAATCTTGATATTTGGGTGGTAGGATTTTGTGAAAAGAATGAAATGTTGATAACTTTAAACAAGATCTTCTGAATAACCAAAAAGTTAGTTGATATCAGTGATTGGAAATGCTAACATATATTGGGAAAGGATTGAATAGCAGGTGAGAGAGATACATACCTTCTGACTCTGTTGTTCTATTTCAGGTTAGGATGGATGTATGTCAAGAAAAGATGTTAAAATGTGAAAGCTGAAATGTCTAGGGGACCAACACAGGCCCATTAGGCCTCTTGTTAAGGATATTATGTGATCCTTTTGATGATAGACTTTAATAATGAGATTCAAACATCAAATAAATGATGAAGTATTGAAATCTTCCATCCTATGAAAATATAACATGTTTTGTGTAAATTTCAGCTCCTCCTGTGGTGATAACGAACACAACTGAGGTCAAGGGACAAATAGGGAGCAGTTTCACTATAGAGGTGGAATTTTACAGCAGACCAGCGGTCAGTGAGACTGATGTGACGTGGACCAAAGGAACAAAGACTTTAACTCATAGTAATAAAACTGCTATGTCTATAGTGGACACATCTGTTCGTGTATCATTCCATGGTGTTCAGATTCAGGTCAAAGGTTATGTGGCCGCTATAACAATACACAGTCTGATGGAACCGGACTTTGGCAATTACACAGTGACAATAGAAAACAGTCAAGGGAGGGCTAGCTACATGCTGGAGTTCAAATCTGCAAGTAAGTTTAATATAGAGCAATACATTTGTACTTATGTGTTTGAAACATCTTATCTTGAATTTTTTTTTATGTAAAACCAATCTTCATGAGGTAATGCTTACCACAACCTTAGTTTGCAAATATGGTACCTACACCCATCTTTGTATCCCAAAAACAAAAGATTAAAAAATCCTGCCCTCCCTTCGAACCATGAGCCATCACGGCAGAAACATAAATTGATCTCCCTTCCTCTAACAACCTTTATGGAGCACCACTGAGGGGCAGCCAGGCAGAAAAGGAAGAGTGGAGGATAGGATGGGACTCCATAAAGTTATGGTAAGAATTACCTCATGAAAATTGGTTTTACATGAAAAAACCTCAATTCTATTACAGTAATAATTAACATAACTTTAGTATGCAAATTTGTCTTACCGTAGTGGTGACTAGATGCTAGGCAGCCCATCCAGCACAGCTGAAGTAGTAGGGAGGGGGAACAGAGTGCCAGAGAGTAGGAAGGGACCTCCCGGTGTAAGAGCAGGTGTACCCACGTGTCGCGGTACGGAAAGATATGCCTTTTGGCTAACGGGGAGGCACAGCCACTGACTTTGCCACCACTAGAGGTCCCAATGAATACAGGCCTTCTGAGTGGGAAGCTAAGGATCGCAGATAAAAATCTGTGAAGGTATCCCTGCCCCGCCAGAAAGCTGCAGACATGACCTCCTGAAAGGATGACCCATTGAGAAGGGCCCAGGATGCAGTGAGGGCCCTGACCTCATGGGCTGGCACTTTCAAACTCGCCTGAGCCTAATCAACAGAATGATCTTATGCATACTTAATGACCTGGCACACTCACCTGGAAAACCAACTAGGGGAAGATATCTCGTCTGTTTGATGGGCAGAAACAGGCGGGATTGAGAGCCCCTCTTCTGATCCTGATGGGATCAAGTGAGAACCACGGGACCTGATTCTTCACCAAAAAT
This sequence comes from Ylistrum balloti, assembly GCF_031769215.1. Taxonomy (NCBI): domain Eukaryota; kingdom Metazoa; phylum Mollusca; class Bivalvia; order Pectinida; family Pectinidae; genus Ylistrum; species Ylistrum balloti. Next base: position 43,860 of record NW_026782631.1, on the reverse strand, counting down.
GAAGGATCAGTTAGGAGAGTTATGATAGCATAGCCAGACAAGGCGTGGACTTCACTCCTCCTACGTCTAAAGGCCAGAGCCAAAAGGAAGACTGTCTTGAAAGTTGCAAACTTAAACAAGGCAGACTCCAAAGGCTCATAAGGAGCCCTAGTCATTGAATCTAGCATCTAGGCCAGATTCCACTGTGTTGCTAGCGAGAACACTTGCAATAGCTGTGTGATAGCCAGCAATGGTGACAGGTGCCAGATTGCGTTCCCTGAACAAAGAGAGTAGGAAGTCTGCAATCAGCTGTACAAAGGCTTCAAATGGAACAACCTCCCTGTTGACACACCAATCCCAGAAGATAGATGGCAGAAAAGGAAGCCCAGATTGATTGCGCGATGCAATCAGACACCTCCTGAGAAAAGCCTGCCTTGTCGAGGCTTATAGTGTCCACGCCTGAAGGTGGAGGATCTCTGGTTGAGAGTGTGTCATTCTGGACCTAGGCTGGTGAAGGAGACTTGGTCTAGTGGGGAGAGCATTTCCACCAGAAATGACAAGAGCTGTGGAAACCAAGGTTGCCACAGCTACAGAGAGATTATCAGAAGTAAGGAACAGTGATGTTCCCAGAACTTCTGTAGCACTCTGTCCACAAGGTTGATGGGAGGGAATGCATATGCATACATCCCGTCCCAGTCCAGAGAAAGGGCGTCTACAGCCCAAGCCTTGGGATCTGGGACCAGAGATATAAAGGTTGGCAGCTGGTTGTTCAGGGAAGTGGCAAACAGGTCTATAAGAAGTCTGTTCCACACTTGACAAACACATTCAGCCTGCCAGGAAGATGCTTGACCTGGGTAGTCACACAAATCACTTTGGACTGCAGGATACCCTCAAAGGACTGCAGAGCCAAAAGAACAGCCCTCATCTCGAGCTTAAAGATGTACTCTGAGAGCCGTCCCCTGACCACTCCCCTGAGCGGCACTGACTGTGGTGGTAAGCTCCCCATCCTGTCATGGGTGCATCCATCATCATAGTGGGGACAGGCTTGGTCAGTGGCACCCCATGGAGAACATTATCCTGAATGGTCATCCAGCGAGTGAACTCCCTAACCGACTGTGTAAGGGGAAATCAGGCCTCCCACTTCCTGGATGACGTGACCCAGTTGGACAGGAGGAACATCTGGAGAGGTCTGATGTGAAGCCTCCGAAGGGGGACTACATCTGCCATTGAGTTGAGATACCGAAGAAAACTGAGGAACCAACACACCTGGACATGCAACCAGGGGATGAAGGCCAGAGCCCTGGCCTACTCAAAGTTATCCAAAGGTGGATGGGCTAAGCCCAGAACCGTGTCCTTTTCTCGGAAAAAATGAAGTCTGGAAGGAATGAAGCTGACTCTGAGCAAGACTTTCAGGACCAGACCAGACCAGATTCCCTCACCAAGGGAAGCATGAGAGAGTCATTGAAATAAATGTGGATGTCTCTTCCACGAGAGTGAAGGAATCCTAGACCACCTGCAGCAGCTTGGTGAAAACCAAAGGAGCTGTCATAAGCCTGAAGGGCATTGGTAAGAATTGGAAGACCTTACCGTTGCACTTCAAACAGAGGAACTTGGGTGCCAACTTAATGATGGGGATATGGAAGTAGGAATCTTTCAGATCTACTGAAGTTGCCCCATTCCATCCCTCACAGAGGCCATAATGCCCTGTGGAGTCTCCATCTTGAAGTGAGGAGAATCTACGTGCCTGTTGAAAGCACTGAGATCTATGATTGGACGCCACCCATCGGACTTCTTCCTAACCAAAAACATTCTGGAGTAGAAGCCAGGGGTACATTCTGACATAGGAACCTCCTCTATCGCGTCCTTGGCAAGCATGGTACCTACTTCCTAGAGTGTCTAAACCTTTTCTGCATCCCCTGAAGGAGGAAAGAAAATCAGCTGGACGGTGAGGGGCAGATCCCGAAAGAAGGGGGATGCCTAGACCTTCCCTGACCATAGACAATGCCCAGGCATCTTCTGTGATCTCTGCTACTGGGGAATAAAAGCGGAAAGACACCTCTCCATAGGAAGTTCTGGATAGGGCAGATGGAGATCTTGCCAGACTAGCGAATCCGGAGCCTAATCCTGTGGGGACAAGAGCTTGAGACGGGAGGACCGCTGTCCATCCAACCCAGCTGTTGGTCAGCAGTGGCCAAGGAGCTGAAGGAGTCAGGAACCCTTCGTCTTGCTCCCAGGAGGGTTCTTACCCTTCCTACCCTTCCCCTTGTTTCCCTGGAAGTGAGGCTGGGACTTGGGCTGCGCCTCTTCTTGGGAGGCAGTGACCCATGCGAGGCACTGGCCTTCTCAGCCTGAAACCTCTTCACAAGAATTGCTGAGGCGACTGAGTCCTTCTTCATATCCAATAGAACAGAAGGAAGCACTCCTCTGAACAGGGTAGAGCCCGCGAAGGGGGCAGTCAACAATCTAGAGAGGTAGGGATCCTTAGCTGGACTGTTTTCAAGACTGAAACCCGCCTGGCCAACACGACATTGTCTAGCAAAGACACTTGCAAGGCAGCTGATGCTCTCAATGCCATGTTCAGGGCAGATGTGATTCTGTCCTGTATGTCGGCCTGTGCTGCCTCAGATATCGGACCCTCAGGCAAGTCTGATACTGTATATGGACAAACTGTTCGGTTGTCTTTATATGACAGAATATGGATGGACAGCTCAACATTCTCTCCATCTTGTGGTTTTCCTTAGAACCAAACATCACCTGGCCCTTGGTACCTGACAGAGTCGTTGGCAGAAGGTGGTGGACTCGAGGAATGATGATGCTGAAGGAGGTGGGCAAACCTCTGCCCCAAGAATCCGGGAGACATTGGCCAGGATGGAATGCATTCCAGAAAGATGTGTCAATAACCAAGCACCCAGGAGAAAGATGAATAACATCTTCCTCTGCCATGCCCGCGCCCTCAAAATCTCTTCCTCAATAGGGATTGAAGTCTCTGGGGGAGTAACAGGGGCCACCAGAGAAGTCAACTCCAGAGAGGGAGGCTGTGGCTGTAGGCTTGGGTCTGACTAAGACCTGATGCCGACCCCTGGGATTTGGTGAAAAAAGGGTCCACGCGGGAGGTCCGACAAACCTTCCTAGGGCTGACTGACAAGGCCCCATAAGTAGCAGATCATTGGAGGGATTCTGAACTGCTTAAATGTCACCTGAAGGGAGAGACCAACCTCCAGGGAAAACCCATAGGGTTAAACCCAAACATCTGAGGGCATGGGAATGGGCTGCAGGCTAGGAGTGACCCCCAGAACTGGCCAAAATGGCCCACCTAATCCTTGGGTTGGCCATCCTGTCCGAAAGACAAGGATGAACCGCCACTCCTGCCAGGTGGACACCCAAACATGTATGGGTTAGGACTGCAGCTGCTTGAATAATGCTGGTACTCAGAACCATCCGCAGACTGGCCTGGGTGGTTTAAGGATGAATGCCCGCAGGCACCTGTATACCCAGTGCCTGGGGAAAACAGCGACTGGAAACTGGATGCCTGGCCTTTTAACCCAGCTCCTTTGGGGAAATCTCCTAGGTACCCCTGCACAGGGAACTCTGGACTGGACCAGAAAGGCCAAGAACCAGGAACCTATGACTGTTGGAAAGCAGGCCCCAGACTGACGCGAGGATTAGTGAACTGCAAGTCACTAATCCTCGTAGCCACAGACAATCCTGACTAAAAGTCTGGGGCCCTGAAACTCGAAAGTATAGGCCCAGCGTCAATGCAGTCCCATCAACAACACCACCTGGCTAGCTGGGATCACTGAATGAATCACTCCGAAGAAATGGGAATGCCCATTTGTTGAACCACAACATAATCCAGTGCTAGCCATGGTTGAAACAATAATAAAATTTTAAACAAGAAAAACAGGCAGGAAAGGTTTAGACAAAAACTTACAAAACAAACCATGAATGAAAGCAAAAAATTAGCATAACGTGGCAAAAATTGCAAGAAAACGGCCGCACAAAAACAGCCGACAACGCAGCAAAATAATAACAAACTTTACCTAATATCCGAAACAGTGAAACATGCACTCAAAAACGTGGAGAAAAAGACGGTGGAAAAATAGGCAGAAATAAACATAAAATCAAGTCATATAACAACAATATAAATTGAGAGATGGGTAACTGACTTCCAAATGAGTAACAAATAATACTCAGATAATGAATTAATGTATGACGAGAAGGAACTGAAAGCACTTAGCTAAAAACGTCCAGACTCGTCAACAGCCATAAAGGAAAAAGGAAGGGAGATCACTCTATGTTTCTGCCTTGATGGCTCATTGATAGTAAGGAGGGCAGGAATTTTGAATCTTTTGTTTTTGGGATACAAAGATGGGAGTAGGTACCATATTAAGTTATGATAATTATTACTGAAATGAAATTAAGTATTTATCACTTTTGAGCTCTTTGATTTTGTCATTCCATTTCTGTAATCCTCTTACCACTGCTTATCTGAAAGCTGATGAAAAGATGTACCAGTGTATAGCAAAGTGAAATATACTGGCGTCAAATGGTAGTGAAATGTACACTGTCTTTGTTATCAGTTGATGTTTCTTCACATAATTTCTCATCATTTATTTATTTTCTTCCAAACACTAAAACAAAAAATAACCAAAGTTAGGAAAATTAAGGGTGGGGTATCATTTTAACATGGCCATGGTAAAGTAAATTAAGCATTTGAATATTTTCTTGTTTATTAACTTCTTTTGCCTTTTTTGGGTCATCTAATTTGAAGGATCAAGAAGACTGATAGCTATTGTGCTTCTTCTGTTGTCATGCACCATGCGTCATGTGTCATGTGGAACTTTTTCTTTAATACCCTCTCCTCTTTCATACCTAAATGTATTTCAACCAAATTTGGTCTGATGCATCATTTGGTAAAGTTAATCATTCCTTAATTAGGAATTTTTATTTGACCCCTTGGGATCGAGGAATGGGGCCCCAAAGAGAGAGGTGCTGAAATTGGATTTAAAACCCTAATACCTTTCTGTCTGGGTGGATTTTGACAAGCTTTGGCCTGAAGAGTAGGAAATTATTTCTTAAATTCATAAATTTGATTTTACCCCTAGGGACTTGGAGACAGGGCCCCAAAAGGGAAAATAAGACAATATTTTGCTTCAGAATGCTTTTCCCTAGGTACTTGGGGTTGGGCATAGTGCCAAATGGGGAAATTGGTCAACATTTTGGATCAAAATGCTACTCTTTCTAATTGCTTGAATGGATTTCAACCAAATATGATCTGAATCATCATGGAGAGTGGAAAATCATTTATTAAATTCAGAAAAGTTGATTCGATACCTAGGGATGTGTCAGCAGGGCCCAAAAGGGGAAGTTAGACAGGACTTTTATCAAAATGCATCTGTTTCTTAATGCTTGAATGGATTTGAACCAAGTTAAGTGTAAAACATCATAGAGATTGGGGAATCGACTCCTAAATTACAGTTTTGATAAGCTTGAAAGCTCACAGGGATCAAATACATAAATGTATGTTAAAATTCTTAACTGACTTTTTCTCAATAGCCAAAAGGCCAAGAATGGTGATATTAGGCATATAACATGCTAGAATGAGGAGCTACCGAATCTGTTAATATGAATGACACTTTCAAGGTCAAAGGTATCAAATGTGTAAAAATGTTTATCTTGATATTGGGCCCTTAGCATGCTTTTTCAACAAGCAATACGTCAGGAGTAATGGCAGTTGTGCAGTGTATGTATTAAGAATATGATTTAAAGTTTGCAAAAATGTCTTGATGAACCAACAATGCTGTAGAGTAGTTGAGCAATTTATTTTTGGCCAATTTTGCCTCTTTCATATATGGGACTTTATAGTCAGATGACTGTTAAGCCCCATGTGCTTCTTATTTTTTCTAATTACCAAGATTATTTAAACACAAATATAACAAAAGCATGTAATGGGTGGGGAAATTTAGGAAGGGGCAAGGTGCTTCAATTTCATACCTTGATCTTTAGTTTTTTTCCCATGTTAAAGAGAATTTTAAGTAATTCAATTTTTAATTCATTAATAAACACCATAGATATGTTGTGGTCTTGTGCATTGTAACATATCAAAGAAAAAAAAAGTAAATTTGATTCTCAATTCTCAAAATTCATTTCAATTTTTTTTTTATTTTGTTGTTTAGTTAGGTATGTAAAATGCATTTTTGTACAGAAATTTCAAATGAAATGTAATAACTGATGATTGTGGGCTTATAAATGCTGACAGGCTATTCAAGTCATCCTACGTCCTCAATCTGTCCATTTTGGATTTGGCCACAATTTTGGATTTCCACAATGAAAGTTTGTTATTGCTATTTTTTGAGAAGTACTGAATGGAACTTTTTCATATTTTATATGTATGTTCCTCTTTGTCTCCTGTTATGGCCATCTGGTTTTGGGACTGATCAGAATAAAAAATAAAAAAAATGGCCAACAAGTGACCATCCTCAATTTTGCAGTTAAAAATTATTGTTGCTATTTCTTCAGAGAAATGTTCAAATTTCATATAATTAAGATAAAAATGAAAGAAGGGAAAAATATCCAAATTTAGAAAAGCAAATATACTTCCAACAATGGTTGCCAAGGTCACTCTGGTTTGCTCAACTGGTCCAAGCATTTGTTTTGCATGAACAGTGGCTCTTCACATTATGCGTTGGAGGGTGGAAAACGGGAAGTTGAGCAAAATTTTAAACACAAACTCTTTTGGTTGGAATGATTTCATTTTGCCACAGTTTAGTCAGAAGCATCATTTGGTGAAGAGAAATATGTTTAATATCAATTGTTGGTCTTAGCCTCCTACGTCAGTGGTGACGTTCCCAATAAGAGAAATTGTTTCTTTCCCGAGAGTGAAGTATAACTTTACTGTGGTATTAATTATCTGATGTTCATATAACAACAGGTTCGCCTTTACCACCAGACAATGAAGTATAACTTTACTACCAGACAATGTGGTATAACTTTACTGTGATATTAACTATCTTTGTTAATATAACAACAGGTCCGCCGTTACCACCAGACAACGTTATACCACTATCTCATGATAGCAGCAGTATTACAATACAGTGGACGCGGAGATTCAATGGTGGAGCAGAACAATGGTTTATCATTGGATACAAGACTGACATATCAAAGGACTTCGATGATCTTGCTGCAATACCAGATTCTCATGATGTTAACCAAACATACCAAATTACTGGACTGAAAGCTGCAACAACACATTTCATACGAATATATGCTGAAAATAAAATTGGTCATAGTGATTTTGTTTTTCTAAACCATACAACTGGTAAGTTGATTATTTATTAACCCATAATTACTGTTTTTGTATCGAAATTTGAAGACAAAATTTCTTAACATAATTTTGGCCCTGAATCAATGGTGAGTGGGTCTTGTAGTAATCAGGTTGTCTGTCTGTCCACTATTTATTAGCCCACCATTATCAGATTGTGGGCTATTCAAATCCTTCTGCCCCTGTGGTCCATCACCCATTTATCCATCTGTTGTTTGTCTATATACAATTGTTGTTATCACTATTTCTTGAGAAGTACTGGATGGATCTTTCCTAAATTGCATATGTCTGTTCCCCTCAGTCCCTAGTTGTGCCTGTTTGATTCTGATAGTGATGAAAAAAAACCAAAATGGCTGATAGGCAATGAAGTTTGTTATCACTATTTCTTAAAAAGTAAAAGATGGACCTCTCTCAAATTTCATTTGCACGTTCCCGTTGGTCCCTAGTTGTGCCCATTTTATTTTGGGACTGATGAATAAACAAATTGGCCACCAGGCAGCCAGTTTGTATTTTTTCATATAAGATTGTTATCGCTATTTCTTGAGAAATACTTGATGGATCTTTCACAAATTGTCTATGTAGGTTCCCCTTGTTATGCGCATTCGATTTTGGATCTGATAGAAAAATTAGAATGGTCAACAGTCGGTCATCTTTGATTTTGGCTTTGCAAGCTTGTTATACGCTACTGTATACTTGTGCCAATTTGATTTAGGGAGATGATCAGAAGAAAAACAATGGCTTTGAGGTGGCCATTTTGGATTTGGCAGGTAAAGATTATCATTGCTATTGCTATTGCAAATGAATGTTCAAATGCCTTATCATGAAGATTTTCTTTTTAAATTTCATGCGTAGCTGTTGATGAGGAGGGACCAAACATCGGCCCTTTGATTGGAGGAATGGCAGGAGCAGCAGTTTGCCTCACACTAGCTGTTGTGGCTGGTGTTATTTACAAACGGAAAAGCAATGGCAAAGGTAATACAGATTTTCAGCTTACAGTTCATAGGTAACAATGATTCCACATTGATGTGGTACTCCATATTTTTGGAGTCCTTATTAGAGTCTCAATGAAGATGAGAATGTATACTGAGAAGAAAAAATTTCCCACATTTTAAACATAAACAGTTCACCGTAAAAAATTCCACAACTGTCCGAAGTTGGCAGGGGTCGTGCCATTGCACTTCTTATGCAAGGTATCCGGCAAAATCAGGTCGCTAACAATTTGGAGTCCATCCATCGAACATTTGCCTCTCATCCAAAGACCACATGCCACCGAAAGGGTTGCAGACCATCCCCGAAGCTGTCGCCCTCGTGTGACAATGCAAGATAGGGCAATGTGACTTTCGCACCTAAGCAATCGCTTTCTGACGGCCAGGGAAACAGCAAGGAACACAATTGGATGTCATCATGTTCCAATTGATCCAAACACAGTGCGTACTCGACTGCGTGCCTTCGGTCTAAGACCACGGCGGCCATATGTTGACCACAGCTTTATGCGCGGCGACGTGCCAGATGAATGCAATGGCTGAACGCACATTCCATAAGATGCTTCCCAATGCAACGTTGTAGAAGGGTCCTGTTCTCAGATGAGTCCAGGATTTCGCTTTAATGGGCAGACTGCCGACGTCGTGTCTACAGACGTACCCACGAGCGCTTTGCAGGGATTGTGCATAGTATCAAGACTCATCTGGTCATTATTCAGAGAAATCTTGTGGCCGTCCGCTATAGAGATCAAGTCCTAGTGCCGCATGTTGTTCCTCTAGTACAGCAGCGTCAACTGACGTTTCAGGAGGACAACGCCCGGTCGCATGTAGCGGGGGTTTGCCGTGGTTATCTCGCAGCAAACAATGTCCCCACCCTAGACTAGCCCCCATACTGCCCTGACATCTCCCCAATAGAACATTTATGGGAAGATATTGATGGGTCCAGAACGCACTTCATTTTGAGTGGGGTACTTTTGAATCAACGTCAAATTTAAAAGGTTTACTTAATGTACACGAATGAAATTCTCGTAGATGACAGAGTGGTCAACTATCTTCAAGTTACACCATAATTACATTCTAAAACCCTTTTCTATTTCCCGTAGTTGACCTGGAAATTCCTAATTGCATTTCTTTTTCCTCTCAGTATATATCATATTGTTCTGGCAGACGTTTATCTCCGAGGTTTGCCATAACCTGCATGACAGGATTTTAGCTCACCTGGTGAGCTTATGCAATATGCCTCATCTGACGTCTCCTAAGCTAGATTTGATCCATTCTGCGAGGTGATTTAGTTTTGCAGAGTGAAAACCATTTAATATCATGTGTCAAATGTAATAGTAACTTAATGATAATGACTTCCTGATGTGCTTCTTACATACATTGTTTGAGACCCCAAAAAAAAGCATTGTAATATTCTTTGTTTTTTTTTTTAGTTGGAACATTCATATTTCTTTGACGGTTATATTTTAGTGGTTATGCCCAAAGGGCAAAGTGAGCTATAAACATACAATGGTATTCTTCTTCTGTCTGTTCATCCGTCCATCCATCCATCCCTTTGTCCCTCCTCCGTCCATCCGTCCATCCCCGTAAGCTGAAGGAGAAAAGCCCAGTATGGGAAAATAGACCAAATTCTTTAATATCTTGGTCCCCCTGTAGGATTTTGTTCAACTTTAGTGTGAAGATTTGTACAAGGAAAGGGAATCATTTTTAGCTCAGCTGGCTTGAAGTGTATAAAACAGTGTCCCTGGCTCGTCTGTCTGTCCATCCTTACATGGTCAACCTTTACCCAAATTTGGTCTAAAGCATTTTTATATAATTTTGCTTATCTCAGTTGACTGTCAAGGCCACGAGGATTATTGTTTGGCTAATGCAAACAGTTCATTCAATGAATTGGCTTTCAGATATATTCAACTCGATACACCAGTATAAATACAAATTTTAATATGAGATAAAAGGTGACAATGGTAAATTTTCTTATAGATAAAACAGGTTTATAATTTGATAAAATAGCAGACATTGATGAATGCACATGTAAAAATGAATGTTAAGGAATAAAGATGCTCTCAGATAACTTGTCAGCATTCATAGTAATCAAGACTGAGAAATCTTACTGCAATGAAAATACATATATATCACGAGGCAGTTTAAAATACAGTGATGTGATCATGAACAAGAAAAATATCGAGTACAGATCAGGACCAAAGCTGGAATGAAAAATATATGGCATGTACAGCCTGAGTGGCCCAGCTGTACCTGTCTGAAACTAAATTGCAGAGTATCATTGTTTTTTCAGAATTTCAGCATAAATTAGGGTCGGTGCACAGACATATTTCTGTGCTAATAAGTATGAATGAAAGCTTATTTTAGTTCATGGGTTTATGGTTGACAGGAAATTCTGAAACAGGACCCTAACATATATCAGGTCCAACATCTGATACATGTCCCTTCATGTATTGTGGAATAATTCCAGACCACCTGAGCTGCTTTAACTGGGTTATGTTAAAGCGCCATTCTATACTGGAGTATCTGTGACACAAGTCCAAAGTTACCTGACAGACATTTGATGAATATATAGGCCAATCATTGAAAATGTGTGAAATGACAGAATTTATCAAAAAATCTAAAATTACAAGTCATTGAATATTTGATATATTTATATTTCACTGCAAAATGACAATTGAAGATATTGTGGGTTAACATGACAAATTTTAGCCGAGGTCTGCTATGTTGTTTGATGTGGTTTAGCGTTGATCCTTTCATCCCTATGAAGGACTATCTAATGTAATATTTTTTATTCTTAGTAACACAAGGAAACCCAAGATATGCAAGAAACATATCAGATGAGAAGCATGTGCTACATTATATCGCTAGTTGTTCCTAAGACACACAGGGACATCAAACACAATTTAGAGTCTTCATAATGGCTTTTCGTTGTGCAATAGATTTACAATTTTGATGATAAACTGTGCACAGACAATACTTTATGTAAAAAAACTTTGCATGACATTAACATTTTCAAGGCACTTGAAATTTCCTATCTCTTTGACCTTTTTAACAAAATGTTATGAAATTTATAATGGATTTAAGGAAAGAGATGTTCACTTGGAAATTGAAGTAAAAATCACTTCACGAATGGTTGACAAATTTGATTAAATAAATGCAGATCTTGAAATGTATTTAAATCTTCCATTTTCTCCTCAACAACCAAAAGTCCCAAGGTCAAGATATTTAGCTGGTTGCATATTAATAAGAAAAGTTTTCATTGTATTTTAAAGTGAATATCCTTGATCTTCGTTTATGGCACAAGTTAAGTATATTCTTGTCTTCTCTTGATATCTGCATCAGTGGTAAACAATAGAAGTAAATGAGGCATCTTATTTGAAAAACTACTAAAACACTTATCAATCCTAAATTCATTATAATTATTTATACAATGTGCCTCTTTTGCCTCTGCTTCAAATCGCTGTGTCCATAGTCCATCGTCAGTCCATCTAGTCCAGTCTATCCATAAAGAATTTTTGTTATCACATTTCTTGAGAAGTACTTTATGGCCCTTTCTCAAATTGTATATGTATGTCCCCCTTGATCTCTTGTTGTGGCTCTTCGACTGATCAAAAGAACAAAATGGCTGAAAGGCAGCCATCTTGGATTTTGTCTTCTAAAAATTGTTATTGCTATTTCTTAAGAAGTACTGAATGGATATCTCTCAAATTTCATATGTATGTTCCATTTGGTCTCTCCTTGTGCTTGTTTGATTTTGGAAGTGATCAGAAGTATCTAAATGGCTTCCAGGCAGCCATTTTGGATTTGGCAGGTAAAGATCCTCCCTATTTCTGCAAAGAAATGTACAAATGTCTTATCATTAAGAGCAAAAACAGAGAAGATAAAACAAAAGAAGGAAAAGATCCAGTTTTCAAATAGAATTTAAAAATCAAACTAGAAATTGTTGCTAACAATTTTCTGGGCTTTTTTACTTCTTGGCTAAACTCTTGGATATTGGACAGACTCCCCGATAAACAGCACTAGTTTAAGTTAATCTCAGCATCGTTTATGGCTTACCTAAATGAAATTCAACAAGCTGACCTGAGCAGTTCAAAAACATCCATTTTCAAAATGGCGGTCATGGCAGCCATCTTGGATATCGGACCAACTTAGAAAATAACATTTCTTAGTTAGGACAAAAATGGTAGTCCTTCATCCCAGCATGCTACAAGCCTAATATCCGTTCCCCCTTGCTTTTTGTTTGATCAAAGATGTTTGAATATTTCATATACATTTGACACCTGTGACCTTGAATGTTAGTCAAGGTGATTCATAACTGCGACCCTTATGAAACAACACCTGTAGATCAGTATATACTAAATACTAGTCCTCTACACCTTGTGGAACTTGAGAAGAAGATTGTTTAACACTGGTACCCTATATTGTACATTTCAACAGTGATTTCAACTTTGACCCCCTCCGGAAACGGCAAGTTGACATTTTTCCTCATAACACAATATGAGAAAGTTTCTTTGTTTGTTAATCTCTACAACATATCCAAAGATGAACTTTGTATCTTGAAACGTTCAGGAGATACAACTACATAATAACAAAGAAATACACTTTTTAAAGGTTCAAACATATTTGACCCTTGTGACCTTGAATGTCGGTCAAGGTTATTCGTATTTGCAAGCCTTATAATGTAACATCTGATGATCAATATATCCCCAATATTAGTTCCCTAGACCTTGTGGAACTTGAGAAGAAGATTGTTGAACACTGGTACCCTATTTTGTATATTTGAACTTTGACCCCTTTCAGAAACCGGTTGTTGACATTTTTCTTGATAATAATATATGAGAAAGTTTCTTCGTTTGTTAATATCTATAACATATCCAAAGATGAACTTTCTATATTAAAACGTTAAGCGAGTATAACTACATCAAAATAAATTAAACAATTTTTAAGACTCAAATATATTTGACCCCTGTGACCTTGAAAGTGAATCAAGGTCATTTATATTATCAAACTTTGTTACAAGTTACATATCATTCTTGAATATGAAATATCAAGCCTCTAGGCCTTCGAGAACTTGAGAAGAAGTTTTTCAAAGATTGATACCCTAAATAGCTCTTTCCAAATTTGTGCCCCTAGAAAACCGGAAGTTGAAATTTTACGGAAGTTTTTCTTATGATAATCAATAGGAAGTGTCCACAGAAGGTTTATAATCAATTTTCATTGTTATGTGCCTTCAAGAAAGTGAGAAACTGTCGTTTAACGATTCTTAATTAATTGACCTCTGTGACCTTGAAAGTGGGTCAAGGCCATTTATATTATCAAACTTTTTTGCCAGTTACATATGCTTCATTTGTTTGAAATATAGAGCCTCTAGGGCTTTCAGAACTTCAGAAGAAGTTTTTCAAAGATTGGTACCCTTAATAGCACTTTTCAACATTGACCCCCCTACTGCAAACCGGAAGTTGAATTTTGAGGTACATTTCCCTTATATGATACAACTGGAAATGTCCACAGAATATTTATTTCCAAAGTTGAAGACTTTGGGCAGCTTAACAATGGAGAAATTACCATTTAATGATTTTTACATAATTAACCCCCTGTGACCTTGAAAGTGGGTCAAGGTCATTTATATTAACAAACTTGATAGATAATCAAACAGACATCTTACAAATGAAATATCAAGACTCAGGCTTTGCAGAACTTGAGAAGAAGTTAGTCAAAGTAACTGAAAATAACGCTTTTGAACTTTGACCCCTACCAAAAACCGGAAGTTGACCATTGATCCCAGCTTTTTTCTTGTGAAAAGTGTTTTTTTTTCTTTTTAATTTACATAATATGATTAAAAATGAGGTCACTAGCTTAAACATTTCTTGAGTTACGGCATTTAGGTAAAATCGGATATGACGTCATGGCGGCCATTTTGTTTTTCCGATGAATTTGAATATGTCACTAAGTGGTAGAATACATCTTCTCAGTAACAATTTGATAAAATATAGCCCATCAATATTGATCTAGAACGAGTTTTTTCCTATTTGTTGGCATTTTTAAAAGATCGAAGGAAATTTTCAAAATGGCATACAGCGGAAATGGTAAACGTTTCAGAAGAACTAAAAACACTAATTTCATCGGAAGGATGTTCTGCATCGATCTGAAGATGAAAATTTCAAGAAAGTTCAAAATGGAAAAAAATATAAAAAAATTGTTAAATTTTGAAAACTTTACCCCACAGCGAGCTTTTTTATTTGACATTTTCTGATAATATGTCATGACAAAAATTTAGATAAGGAAATTCTCTACAAATAATATATTGCACAATCTCTGTATAATAAATAGTTTTCGAGATATTGCTGTTTTTAAGTTTTTAACTTATGACGTCATGGTGGCCATATTAGATTTTTGACCAATGCCTTGACTCAAGCCTTGAAAAGTTGTCCATTTTGTTACTTGTGTCTTTGTAAACAATGTAGATAAAATATGCTTAGCATCAGCCTAAACATGTGATCTGAAGCAAAGGTAGATCACTCTCACATAAATTCTAGCGGAAAAAGGAAACTATGCATGTGTAAAATGTTTATGTGTTACAGATTGAAGCTTTACACAGATAAGTTGTGTGTGCCTCTCCGTCATTTACACTGGGTAGTTTGTCTATCTGGCCTATGTCTTCGCATACTTTTCTGCCTAGCAGTCTATCGCAAACATCTTTGTTGCCTAAACCTGTGTGAAAGCATAGTGTCAAACCTGTAACACACAACATAATGTTGAACAACTCAGAATAGCTTCTTTGATGGCTAGAAGTATTCCTGGCCTTAGAAGAATTAGTTTCCGAATGGTATGTAATCTATTGCTTAGGCGAGGTATACAACCTTTATGTCCAGCCATATGTCCTGTTCTCCAGCAACGTTATCATGTAGCAGGTTATGTTTGGTGGAGATGCCCATACACTTAATGCAACAGGAATTGGCACATGTTCTTTTCATGAATGAGTCCAAGTTTCATCACCACAGCAGTGATGGTCATTTCCATGACAGTTGTGTGATTCTACAACGTCCATTTGGCGGAGGTAGTATCATAGTCTGGGATGGCAGAGCAGCTCTTGTCACCAGATATGTCGCTTATAGAACATGTGTGGGAGGCACTTGTAAGAATATGGAATGGCATCCCCTTGCATTTTTCAGCACACTTGTCCTATCAACGAGGTATTGTTGTCAAGCATGCATCATTTCCAAGTGTAGACATACACAATATTGATGAGCTGAACTTTGTTTACAGAATGTCTGTGGAAACTGATATCTATCCAAGACGTGGCTGATGCAATAATTGATCAATTGAGCCGGTGTTAAATAAATGTCAGATCAAACCCTGTTGAAAACTTGTAGGCAGTTTCTTGAATACAGTTGAAACACGTCTCATAATTCCGTTTGAGTTGAAGTAATTTTGAAATCTCATTTTTTTCCTTTCTGTCTCTTCCTGATTTTAGTTGGATTGACTCAGATTTCATTGAGTTGAGTCAAATTGATTTTTAATTGTAAAGCAAGGAAAAATTCATACATTGTTTCATATTGGTCCATCATACACACTATACTTGGTCTCTGATAATTAATTACCCATTTAAAGTTGGCTTCTTACTTAGTGTCACCATCCTGTAGCAGTGACTTATCAGTACATTGAAACAGTAGCGCATTTACACAAAACATGACAACATTTATCTTGGTTGTGTGCATCTTCAGGAACAATAAAAATAAAACCATCAAACCAAAATGATATTGTTGACAAAATCTGATCCTGACAATTCCCAGAGAAACTCATTTTTGAACTTATTTACTAAAGGACTATGATCAGGCACTTCGCTGGATTTAGTGTTTGGATAATAAAGTGCTGAAAGTATTTTTCATGGATAGAGTCTATATCTGTGCATTATTTGTTAGCTCAACTGGTCCGAAGTGAGCTAATGCCATAGTGCAGCGTCTGTAGTCCCTCCGTCGCAAAAAACTTCTTCTGAAATACCGAAAGGTGTAGAGTTATCATATTTGGCTGGAAGGTTTCGTTGATGAATCCCATATTCAAGGTCACAGCTACTATGTTCTGCTTATGGTGTGCTACAAAGTTTGCTTAAAGAAATTACCTTGACCAATCTTCAAGGTCACAAGGGTCAAATGTGTTATAACGTTTGAACAATTTTTTGCAGAAATATCGAAAAGCCTAGAATCATTATATTTGGCCAGTATGTTCCTTTGATGAAGTCCAAGAAAGTTTGCAAAAAGAAATTACCTTGACCCATAGTCTAGGTCACAGGGGTCAAATGTGTTAAACCTTTAAATGATATTTTCTGATTATCCAAATCATCTAGGATAGTGATATTATTCTAAAATAGGTTCACAATGATGCCTGGTAATATTTGTGAACAGAAATGACCTTGGCCCATATTCAAGTTCACAACAGTCAAATGTGTTAAACCTTTGAAAAACTTTTGATTAACATAAAGGCCTAGAATCATAATATTTGGCCAAAAGTTTCCGTTAATGGTGCCCACATAGTGTGTGAAAACATAGAGCTTCTGCTATCCTGGGTCATCTCTCCAGCTATTACTTAGAGTTTTTCTGCTATATTGTTTGACCATTTTCTTTCCCTGATTGAAAAGAAAGCTGTCAATTATAATTAACTGGAAACATCATAAGAAAGTCTTAATTCAACATTACACAGATGAGGGGGCTGAATACTAAGGGACAGTATGGAGTAATTTGTCATATTGCTTTAAGCATCTACTGTATGACATATGCACAGATATAGTATTGTTGGTCATAAAGATCCAGGTGAGAGATACAGGCCCTCTGGACATCTTGTTAAGTATAGCACTTGTACAATGTTTTCTGTAGCATGTAAAGCCTTTCTAGTGCCATGTTTTTCATATGTTTATTTAGAAAGTGATATTAATATGAGCTGTAACTTAATACTTTGTTTCCTGTAGCAAATCAAATGCAAATTTTAAGTTTGGTTTTTTGGCATTCTGCATAATATAGGATGTATATGTGCTTGGGTATTGTACATGTGTATGGGACTTAACAACCAGAGTACATTTGATTGGAGTTATTATATGTCATGTTAATTGTATGAAAAGTAGAAATTTATTTGTTTCTATTTATTTACTCCCATTTAAAATGACAGATTGAATTACGCTGTTGGCATACTAGTGTAGCCCTACTTTTTGCAACCGTACACAACGTCAGAAAACTGATATCATCAACCATATTGGACACATGTTTGGGTCAAAATTAGGATAAGTCTAAATATTTTCCACTGTCCCTTGAATTTCTGGATAGGGAGTTTTGACTGTAACTCCATAGTTATAGCATGCTATACTATGTACCGTATGTCGAAGTCAGTGTAAACAATCTATAATTAAGTACCTTCAGATACCGTGTTAGGTACAGATATGGGGACAAGGTATGATTGAATCTTTTCAGACAGTTAAAACAACATTGTTTTCTGAGCGATAGCATGAATTCAGTCCAAGCTGGGTGTCATTAATCTCCTCATACTGAACGTGTTTGTTACCTGTTAATAACCGTGAATTATCCAATTAGCCAGGCCTTTCATGCTTGTTAAGTCAGGTACCGGAGTGAATTTGTTTACATAAGGTAATTAAATATGTTAGGGTCACGATGATTGAGGTTTCCTAATTATCAATGGATCAAACCACATCAACTGTTTCCTTGCGGTAACCAGTAATCAATTAATCTCTCTGTAGAAAATCTGTTTTTTTTTTTTTGAATCTGACCCCAAAAAAGTACCTGCGCACTATACACGCAAATTAACGGTAGTTTTTTTTTTCTGCTAGTATATTTTTACCATTGACCAACGGAGGAACCTCATACTTGGTGTACTTGTTCACATTTATAAATGGTGCGTCGGTGGCAATTTATAATTCCCCAACTTGTCTTATAGAATTTCAGTTGAATAATCCAGATAAAAAGATGCCTTGATAACTTTACAGCCAATATAGGACAACTGTGTTGATTATATGGCCAACATGTTATCACATTTCTAACTCAAAAATCAACCTGTACTTTACAAAATTGTTCTTTTACATACAGTACTTCCAATGAAGTCATTATCATTCTGTATGTACCCAGAATGAATAGTAATGTATGATAATTTTCAGCTCAATTGGCAATGTTGGGCAGGAGGTGCCAGGCTCAATTGGGGAGATGGATCAATTTCTTTGAAATCCTAACTTTGTAAGAATGATTGGATTTTGGCAAAATTTGGTCGGAAGCATTGTTAAAAAGAAGGGGAATCTTTTTTGAAGAAACAGTGAGCCTTGGCACTGTAGGACAGGAGGGCTTGGTCCAATAGGGGAAATAAAGTAAATTCTTTAAAATCCTACTCCTCCAGTAGAAATAATTGGATTTTGGCAAAATGTAAAGTAAAATTAAGCATTGTTTGTGAAAAGGGAATAATTTTTGTATAAACAGTGGATCTCTGCCATATGGGGTAGGGTCAAATAGGGGAAAGAGAATGTTTTTTTAAAATCAAATTTAGTCTGATGCAAGGAGAACAAAGGTGGGGTCAACATTTGGCTCCCACAAAGATATCTATTATTTTTTCGCCATATGTAAATACATGGAAATAACATACAACCACATAAATGATTAGTCGTTATGACTACTAATAGTCATACTGGACCTCCTTGTACAACACCAGGTTGAGAGACAAAGGTACCCTAACATAATGACAAATACTTGCTACATGAGACTTTTAAATGAAAAGTTTTATATACCAGTCAAAAGTACATAAAATGTCTGTTATTTTGGTACCACATATGTTATATTTGCATAAAAATGTAAGCATATTGATAACTTTCATATAAAAAATGTAAAATTTTCACAAAATAAAGAGTATATCAAAGTCTGTTAAGTACATTTTGTATAGTTGCAATCTCAGTCTATACTTATATGCTATCTATTGAATATATTTTAAGTGATTTCACACCGGTAAGATATATTTTCATTTCAGTAATAATTACCATAACTTTAGTATGCAAATAAGGTACCTACACCAATCTTTCAGGGGTCTGAAAAAGCACTGGTCCGGTCATCATGGACGAGTGAAAATTGTCTCGGACAACCAGATTTATCTTTGTCAGTCGGAGAAAATTTAAAACAAAGAAACATGTTTACGGTACTTCGAAAACAAAATATTCCAGTCTGCTCTCTAACTTTCGATTACACCGGAACTCCCATGACGTCAAATATAGCATTCGGAATACCTTAGTCATTTTCCAGTGGTCATACTGATGTCAGGTGCTCTCGTTCTTAACAGCACCTAGTCAGTCGGATGCAAACAAACACTACGACTAGGCCTAAGTTGAGCACAACGTCTGACACAAAACAGCCATCACTACAGTCATCACTACATAGTTTTTTTTCACTAAAACTTCAAATAAAAATTAAAAAATTGTCATATGTCACATCCTCGCTGATCAAGTCGCCATTTCATAGCTGAATTTGGACGAGTAAGTTTCCAATCCGGACGAGTAAATTTTTCATCCAACCAGTCCTGTGCCGAGTGATTTAAAATATTTTTCCAGACCCCTTATCTTTGTATCCCAACAACAAAAGATTCAAATAATCCCGCCCTCCCTATGATCCATGAGCCATTATGGCAGGAACATAGAGTGATCTCCCTTCCTCTTACCTTTATGGCTGTCGACGAGTGCAGAGATGTCTGAGCTGAGTGCTTTCTTTACTCTTTCTCTTCGTACTGCTATTATTGTCTGAGTATATTGCTACTCCCTTAGTAGTTTGCAACCCATCTCTCCCAACTTATTTTCGAAATTAAGTATTGGCATGTGTTTATTTTGACCTTTTTGCCAGCCGTGTTTTCCTCCACGTGTTTGAGAATGCGTGACCATGCGTCTCATTGTTCAGATTTTCGTGAAGTTAGAATTTGTTTTCTTGCTGCTTCGTCGACTGTTTTTTCCTGTCAAATTTTACCCTCGAGCTTAGGGTGGTCCCCTCTGTCCAGGCACGCCATAGAGTAGGGGAGGGGGACAGACCTGACCCTGACTCGGCGCAGTCGAGGGTCAAATTGGCTTGGAGCTCCTGTTTGCCAACGGTGTTACCATCGGGTAGGGACTTCCAACCACCGGTCACTGATTCGTTCAGTGATCCCGGTGCGCCAGGTGGTGTTGTTGGCCGCCTTGACTCTGGAGCTGTAATTTCGATTGTAGGTTCTGGGGCCACAGATTTCTTGTCAGGGTTGTCTGTGGCTACATGGATTAATGACGTGCAGTTCACTAATCCTTGCGTCAATGTTGGGCCTGTCTTCCTGCCCTCACATGTTGATGGTTCTGGTCAGTTCCGGTCCAGTCCAGAGTTCCCTGTTCAGGTGACCCAGGGGGTTTCCCCTAACGGGTTGGGTTTACAAGCCAGGCATCTGGTTTCCAGTCACCTTTTCCCCTGGGCTCTGGGTATGCGGGTGCCTGCAGACATTCATCCCTAGGCCGCACAGGCCAGCCTGTGGGTGGTTCTGGGTACCAACAGTATCCATGCAGTTACGGGCCTATCCCGAACATGTCTGGGTGTCAACATGGTGGGAGTGGTGGTCCATCCCTGTCTTTCAGACAGGATGGCCAGCACCAGACTCAGGCGGGCCATGTTGGCCAGGTCTGGGGGTCACTCCCAGCCTGCGGGGCCATTCCCATTCCCTCAGGGGTTTGGGTTAAACCCTATGGATTTTCCCTTGTGGAATCCCCGGGGGTTGGTCAGTCCTTCTAGGAGACGGTTAAGCAGTTCAAAATCCACCCAACGTTCTGCTACATCGGGGGCCTTGTCGGCCGGTCCTTAGAAGGTTTGCCGGACCTTTAGGACTTCCGCCTTCAATGCAGACCTATTGGTCTCCAAGTCCCAGGGGTCAACGTCGGGTCTTAAACCTAAGCCTACAGCCATGACAGATAGGCGCTCTCTGGAGTTGGCTGCTGCGGTGGCCCCTGATCCTCCTACAGAGACTTCGGTCCCTATCAAGGAGGAGATGGATTTTGAGGCCTCAGGCATAGCAGAGGTAGACGATGTTATTTATCTTTCTCCTGGGTGCACAGATATTGACCCATCCGAGTCGTCTGATGACGGCCCTACCAGTGAGGAGGGCTTCCAGCAGGAAGATGGTCCCGATGCTGCTGAAGCTGAGACTCAACATGCGCTGTCCGGGATGCAGGCCCTCCGGGCCGATGTCTCCAGTATTCTTGGGGCGGAGGTTTGCCCTCCACCTTGGGCTTCGTCGATTCCCGAGTCCACCAGCCTTTTAGATTCTCTGGTGGCCCCTCGGGCATCTGGTCTGTCAGATCAGTCTCTGCTAGAAGGCAGAAATCTGGGAGCATCACTGCTCCTTACTTCTGATAGCCCCTCTGTGGCTGAGGCAACCTTGGTTTCCGGAGCTCTTGTCGTTTCTGGTGGAGGAGCCCTTGGCTCTCCCTACCAGACCGTATCTCCTTCGCCAGCCTCAGTCCAGAATGACACATTCTCGACCTGAGATCCTCCACCTTCATGCGTGAAGGCTATCTCTGGAAGAATCGCCAAGGCCAAGAGAGGTGTCAGACCGCATTCAGGGCTTCCTCTTATGCCGTCTACCAGTCACGTTGGAAGATCTGTGATTGGTGTGTCGGCAGTGAGGTTGATCTGTTCGAAGCCTCTGTGCAGTTGATTGCGGATTTCCTACTCTCTGTGTTTAGGGACCGCAAGCTGGCACCTGGCACTATCGCTGGCTATCGTACAGCTATTGCCAGTGTCCTTGCTTTTTATGGCAGGAAAGAGTTAGGTTCGTCCTCCTCTCTTTCTGGCCTTATCAGAGGCTTTGCTCTGGATAGACCCAGAGTTCGGAAGCTGGCCCCATAGTGGAATCTGGCCTCGGTGCTAGATTCAATGACCAGGGCTCCTTATGAGCCCTTGGAGTCTGCCTTGTTGAAGTATGCAACTTCCAAGGCAGTCTTCCTTTTGGCTCTGGCCTTTAGACGTAGGAGGAGTGAAGTCCATGCCTTGTCGTTGCTCCCTTCTTGTTTACGTTGGTCCACAGGCCACGCTGCCATAACTCTCCTAACTGATCCTTCCTTTTTAGTGAAAAATCAGGTTCTGGGGTTCTCACCCGATCCCATCAGCATCCCGACTTTGACTAGCTCAGAGGAGCGAGATAGGTTGCTTTGTCCTTGTTTGGCTCTTAGGTTTGATCTTGATAAAACCAGGGGTGGGAGGGGGGGGGGGGGGGGGACAGGGCTCTCGAACCTGCCTGTTTTTGCCCATCAAACAGGGACAACGAGATATCTCCTCCCAGTCGGTTTCCAGAATGGGTTTGCCAGGTGATTTAGTATGCTTACGAGCATTCTGATGATCAGACTCGGGCGATAGTGAAAGTGCAGGCTCATGAAGTCAGGGCCCTCGCTGCGTCCTGGGCCCTTGTCAATGGGTCCTCCTTTCAGGAGGTCATGTCTGCAGCATTCTGGCGGGGCAGGGATACCTTCACATATTTTTATCTGCGATCCCTAGCTTTCCACTCAAAAGGCCTGTATTCATTGGGACCTCTGGTGGTGGCACAGTCAGTGGCTGTGCCTCCTCGTTAGCCCCGGGGCATGTCTTTCTGTATGGCGGCACATGGGTACACCTGCTCTTACACGGGAAGGTCCCTTCCTACTCTTTGGCACTCTGCTCTCCCTCTCTACTACTTTGTCTGTGCTGGATGGGCAGCGTGGCTTCTAGTCACCACTACGATAAAACGAATTCGCATACTAAATTTATGGTAATTATTACTGAAATGAAATAATAATAATGATACTACTTACCATAAGTTTAGTATGCAAATACGGTACCAACTTGTCACCCCCTAGCAAATCCAAACTTAACATAATAGAATTGGTATCAATCATGAACTTCAAAGTAGGAAGTGTGGTGAGAGTAGGTGCAAATGGCAGGATTGGGAAAATAGTTGACACTTTTCGCCCCATAGGAACATATTTCATGTTTAAAGTCCAAATGTTTGACACCGGTGATATTATTACGGCTTCAAAACATGAACTTGTATAAGGGATGTCAGACGAGGATATCTCGGAAGAGTTGGCCTTAACAGGTAAAAAGGTCAGTCTATTGTTGAGGATTTGGTGAGGTATGAAAAGTTGGCCTGTAGGGCAGTGGCAATGTTTACACAATGCATCCAGGCATGTAGCAATGCCCTTGGCATTAATCGGCATTAACCTATCAGTAAGTTTTAAGGTCACCTAATGCGATTCCTTTTTGTCCGGCATCATGTCTCATTAACATTTAATATTTTTGACTTCTTCTGGAAAACTCCTGAACCGATTCAATGAAATTTTACAAAAACCTTCCATGGCTTAAGGTGCACCTAAGTTGAAAAATTATATGGTCCCCAACCCCTAAGTGACTGAAGGGCAGGGCCTAAAAGGGTAGAATTGACTGGAAATGTAAAAAAAAACTTATCAAGTCGCAGGTATGGTAGAATCAAGAACTCTTTGTGGATGGAAAGGTCTCCAAATGCTTTGCCAAAATTGTACATTTCATGACCCCAGGGTGTCACATTTCCCCCTGTGGTGGGGGTAAAATTTACTCTAGTTTTATGGGAAAACCACATCTTTTAAGGTTATTTGTGTATCATTTATTGGAATTTGTTCAAACCTGATTATAATTATTAGTTTAAGATGACAGTTTAATAAGATGCACATATTGACCTTGACTGACCACCAGGGGCTGTTGGGTGGTGGGAAAATGGGTCAAATTGACTAAAACAAATCTTCTTTTCAACACCCAGCTAATGTAGAACTAAAAACTCTTCATGGATGGAAGTGTCTAACAGTTCTTTATGAAAATTGAGTAGGAGGTAATATTCAATTTTTAGCATAAATTGTTTGTTTCCTTTCAGAAACAGTTCACACGTGGATAGATTTTTTTATTAGTATAAGCTGAGAGTTTGATGAGGTGCACAAATTGACCTTGACTAACCCCCACAGGGCATGGTCAAAAATGGGTCAAATTGACTGAAATTTCAAATATCTTCTAAAATTACAGATGTTGGATTACTTGAATAGATATGGGGAAAATGGATATTTCAAGAAAACATGATATTAACTGGAAAGTGGCATTAACAGATATGACATTAAGTGGTTTCCACTGTAATTCTGTTTCTTCAGAAGGAAGTTAGATTTTGTCCAATAATGATCTGAAGCATTTTTGAATGAAAGAAAATAAAGTTTGTTCAAATGGTGGGTCTCATCCCTCAGGGGCAGGTTCCAAAAGGGAAAATAGAGCACATTCATAAAGACATTGGTGCAAAAATCAGAACCAATTTCCCTGTAAGACAAATTTCTGATCTAAAATATGATGTGTTATTCTGTGCTAAATGCAGTTGCATTGTTCACATCATAATGAAGGATATCAAGGGGACACAAGTCATTTGTGATAGAAAAATTTAATCAAAATCACAGAAAAAAAGATGTTGCTCATTGACGTATTCTGGAGATTGATTCAATGTTTTGTGAAAATCATTAAAATTGAGACCACAAAGTGATATTTGCTTATTAGTGGATGTTTGTACATAATTCCTAGTGGCATTTTCCACCACACATATCCTAAAATACCTTTTTGTATCGGATGTATTCATATCTTTTTATTGAACAATCTTTATATCTTTAAACAGATGATGCCAAACCTAACAATCTGCCTGAATCATCAGGTAAGCATAGATCAGTTGTTTGGTCTAAAGAACTTGTGAGTTTATGTCATGATGCATCATCCATTATTCTGAAGCATCTTTTCCTCATGGGGAATCAGTTTTTGATAAACAGTAGGTTTTGACATCCTTGGGGGGTTGGGATGAAAAGGGGAAATAGAGAAATGTTTGAAAAATCCTTCTTCTTTTGAAGGAATGCCTAAATGTTTTCGCAATTTAGTCTGATACAAGCTCTGGGTCAATTTGTATTAACAATGGGTCTTGGCCCCATCAGGTGGGAGGGGACCAATAGAGGAAATAGAGAAAATCCTTGAAAATCCATTTCCTGTGTACAAATATCTATATTCTGTCCTGATTGGATGTGAAGCATACTTTGGTAAAGAGAAACCAATTTTGTATAAATGATAGTTCGTTCTTGGCCTTGTGTGGTTCAGCCATATGATGGAAATAGAGAAAATTCTCTCAAATCATTCTCATTGAAAGAAACCTAGGTTTGTATCAACCAGGAGTCTGACATCAGAGATGTGGGGCCCCTTAAGGGAAATGTTAGCTCTTGAAAATAATTCTGTACCAGGATATTGTCAAAGTTTGTTCTGGAGCAATTTGTAGGTCAACTGAGATGAGTATTAGTTATCCTCAGGATGACAATTCTAGTTTAATGAGTTTTGATTATGATTAGGTTGTCATATTGGTATTATCTTGATGTTTTCTGTTATCGGCAAATAGAATCAAGCATAAATCCGATAGGCGATGAGCAATAGTTTCATTTTCCACATTACAGGAAGTACATAATGGTCTTAGATTGTCTCTGGTTGCATAAAAAAGAATGCAAAAGATCAAACTTCTGAAAGCCAAATGAAGACCATGTGATGGCTAGCATCAAGATCTATTGGCAATATTTTGTAATTATTGTTTCTGTAGTAATATAAATCATGTTGTTTTTGCAACCTGTGATTAATAACACATAGTGAATATTTTCTATGGTAGCGTTGCTGTAGTGTCTCAATAATCTAGATTCTATATGCCTTTGGCGGAACACAGATTATAAACTCCCTGTTATGAAAATTTTGAATTTTCTGTATTATTTGCTGGTAAATTTGATTCACTGAAAAATTTTGTTCATAAAATACTTTCAGATGGCCTGAAACCTAATATACTGTATGAATCAGCCGGGGCAAATTATCAACCAGCACCTGGACCATCTTCGGAGTATGCTATTGTATGTAAACCAAACAAAAAGAATGGAGCCCCTGTTGATCCAAATTCTGTCTATGCTGTTGTGGATAAGACAAGTAAAGGCGAGAAGGATTCTAAAAATGATCTATATGCTGAAGTCATGAAACAACCGAAAGGAAAAGGTGGAAAAGGTAATTGAAAGTAATAAAATTTGTTGAGCATTATCATACATGTATCAGCTTTGACTTGCCTTAGGGCCTATTTTTGAAATATCTCACCTTCTGTGTGACTGGTAGAGTCATCATGACCTATTCACATTTTTTTTCTTGTGTCATGCATTGTCCTTTAATTGTTCCTTTAGCACTAAACAATAATTCAAATTTGCTGGGGATGTGAACTCTAAAGGCAAATTTGGGTTTAAAATGCTACCCCTCTTAAAATTACTTGAGTCGATTTCAACAACCAAATTTGATCTGTAACATCATTTAAACTTAGAATGAAATGGTTTCTTAAATTAATGATGTTTCGGGTGTAGTGAAGTTTGAAGGAAGAATTTATGCACTTTATGTGCTGAACAAATCAAACATTAGTGATATAGATACTTAAGTATTTTTGGTATTTTATCCTGAAAAACAAGTTCCAAAATTTTGAAATTTGTTCATAGCTTTGTCATATATGATATATATGACATGAAATAAACAGATAATTTTACAACACTTACCTACAATTGTTAGCGTAGACTTTGCAGTGTACAGATGAAGTTTCAGACCAGAAATGAGCACAAAATCACCACAGCTGAGTGTTCATGCAGTTGAAGATATGAAATCTGTACTACAGTTCACACAAAAGCAATGAACATCATGTGACACTTGACTCATCATCACCTACTTGATGATAACTGATGCACTGTTCTCTATTGATAACCTATACCCTATTCTAAAAACATAGCCAGAGTACCAGACCAATAAAGGTTGTGATTACATCTGTTCAGGTTAGTTCTCTGTGACTACTCATTGTGACCTATATTTCTGTGTCACAATGTCATGGGCTATGAGTGTTCATAAATGACTTTCTGTAAATACTCTTTTAGTGTTAATCAACATTAATGACATCAGTCTTAATATAAACATATCTTTATTGAGACAAGATGAAGGCTGATTTTCTCTTTGCAAACTGAAGTGGTGATCGGATATTGGGATATCAGGTGTTCTATGATAGCGATGTAAATGAGATACCTGGTAAATCAGGCACAATCTCTCATAACACATTGTCAGAAGTTTGATTTACTTTTTCAAAAATCTTTAGCTCACAACGCCCAAAGAGCCAAGTGAGCTTCTGGCAGATCACTGCACCTGTCGTCTCTCTGTCCGTCCATCCACTCATCAACTTTTGCTGCTATTGTCATAAACGACATACAGGATTTTAAAGAAAATTTGGTTCAAAGATTCCTTGAGAGAAAGAAAACAAATTTTGTATAAATGTCCATTTTGGCACCAAGGGGCCAGATGGGTGGGCCAAAAAGGGGAAATCTTAAAACCCAGCTCTTCCTGCAGGAATGATAGGGTTTTGCCCAAATTCGGTCTTAAGCATTCTTAGATAAAGGAAACTCAATTGTTTTATAAATGGTGGGTCATTGCCTCCCTTGGTGGGAGGGGCAGGTCCCAATAAGAACAAGAGCAAATTAAATTTTGTAATGGATGTATACCTCAGAGTAAAACAAATTCCAGTATTAAACTTTTTTGATGGTGGTGATTTCATGGACGGCTTGATTTTAGAAAGAAGATTAAAAGCAAAGTAATATGTTGTCACACTACATTTTCAGGTGCAGGCGTCAGAATGTGTTTAACATCAAATGGTTTGTTTCCATATATCATTCTGATTTTTATTCCTGAATAACAGATATTCTTTCTTTTGCATTGTAGTCTTTCATTACAAAGTAAGGGTATGATACATATTAAGAAAAAAAAATGTGAAAATACTCATTTGACTTATTGAGCTTTAACAACGAAATTATGAAAATATTCCAAAAGGACATAAATCCTTAATTGGACCATCTTCAAATATTTAAACTTTTTAAAGACTTTTGTTTAAGAGTTTTGTTAAATAAATTTTCCAGTTTACTTTTCATGATTGAAAAAGAGGGTATCCCTGTGCTTTGTGGTATTTTTTTGCAATTTTTGCACAAATATGGTTGATTGAATGTTGCCAAAATTTAGTCTTAAGCATTGTTGGGTGAAGGAGAATTAGATTTGTATAACCTCCTGTGGCATGCAATGGGCCCTCTTGGCTGCTTGTTTGATGACTAAAGTTTAGAACTTGAGGTTAAGGGGTACTATAATGACTTTGCTTTTCGAGACCAACTTTTTACTTTTCTTTTCAGCTAACCATCAGCAAAAATCATCCTTCATCCGTCCGTCTGCCCAACAATCTTGGATTTTGACGTTGAAAGTTTGTTATCACTATTTCTTGAGAACTACTAAATAGATCTTTCTCAAACTTCATATGCATTTTCCTTTTTATCCCTCAGGGATCTCAAGTGTATTTCCAAATTTGAGTTTTCTGAGTCTTTATTACTTAAATATAAAGAGAAAATTTTGTTAGAACCAACAAAATTGACTCGGTGTTGGCTTTGGTCACCTTTTCATAGCAAAATATGTTCTAAAGCTATTTATCTGATGGAAACTTTCTACAGCATGCACTGGTGAAATTCAGTTTTGTCCGCGACTGAAGTCTCTTCAGTCAGATGACCCTCAAGGCCAGTTAGCCTCTTGTTTTTGATAGCAGAGATCATAGTTGTATTATTTTAATGTACTGTTATGGTACTTTTCAGAGCAACAGAAACCATTAGACAAAAGGAACCGACCTGACAAGAAACAGGAAAAAGGTATTTAAAATGCTTTTATTCTTTGTAATTATAAATTGGTGATTGTTGATTTCATGTGCATGAGGTACACACAAAGTTTTTTCTTGTGTTGTGCGTTAATTATCACAATTATACTCATAGTATACCTTAAGTATAGACTGATGTATACTTGGAGTACCGGCGCCCAAAAAAGTAAATTTAGCAAGTTCTTCAAAAGCCTCTTTTGTAGAAATGATTTGATTTGGTCCAAATTCAGTGAAGGGGATTGATTCAGTTTTATATCGATGGTAGGTCTCTGCCTCCTTGGGAGGAAAGGGGCAGTAACCAATAGGGAAAATAGAGCAAAATCCTTAAAATCCTTCTGCTCAAGGAATCCTAGTATTCTATGCCATATTTTAGTGTTCAATGAAACATCCTTGGGTGAAGAGGACTCAATTTTGTAGAAAGGGTGGGGCCCAATAAGGGAAACAGAGCAAATGTTCGAAAATGCTTCCTTCATCGGAATGTCAGGATTCTATCAAAATTTGGTCTGGAGCATATAATGTGAAGGTGGAACATTGAACAGTGAATCTCAGACCTCTTTGATTGGTCAGGGGCAGAGCTCTATGGGGAAAATAATTAGTTAATTCTTCAAAAGTTCTTTTTTTGTAGGGATGGCAGAATTCTGTCCCAATTTGATCTGAAGCATTCTTTGGTGTAAAGGAATTTCTATGCTCCCTGAAATTTTTCGCGGAACTTTTGTGTTGGGAGCATAACTTTGCCCAAAATTAAGCATGGATCATGAAACTTAGTGTATACATTGGTCATACAGAGAGGATGTATAGTGTACCAAACCAGGGTCCTCGACCCCTGAATTACAGAGTTACTGCCCTTTGTTTAAATTTCGTGTCTGAAGCATGACTTGTATTTAAACTAGGACAACAAAACTGGCTGTATACATTGATCGCACAAAGATAATGTGCATTGTACCATATTAAGAGCCCTCAACCCCTTAATTACAGAGCTATTGCACTTTGTTTAAATTTCATGTCCATTAACATTCATTTGCAGGGGGAGCATTTATCAATTGCACTGATACTCTTGTTTGTAAATAGTTTAGCTGACCCCCTGGGGTCATAGGGGCTAAGCCCAATTGGTAAATATATATACACCTTAAGAATTCCTATTCTTTTAGTTTGGGTAAAGCAGTCTTACCCATTCAAAGCTAGATAAGTGATACAGTCCCTGTGGGCCTCTTGTATGGTAAATTCAAGGTGCCTGCTCAAGACAGGTAACATGTTGCTTCTGGAAAGACCTATAACATAACTTTTAACTTTGCAACAAATCAAAGATTAAAACAATAAATCTCTATGAGATATGACCGTAGGCATATGACAGAAAGTTATTGTACAATAAATTGATGTTTAAATGATGCATTTTTGCCTTACATTTTAGGAGGTAAAAAAAACAAAAAGAAAGCAACTACTGTCGCTGGTAAGTTTTACAATTTCTTGGTCAGGGATGTTTGTGATTTTGCGGGTTTAATCAAAGGAGGCTGCTGAAATATGGGGTAAATTTTACCCCGATTCTGTACATGTACCAAATTACAGATACCCCAGAGAATCTGGGATAATTAACATATGATAAGGATGATCACTCTTATAATAAAATAAATAATGTTGTTTCATTAGTATTTAAGTGAATGTAAGATTTGAACTGAATGAGTAGAGATTATATAGAAGAATCAAACAACAATTAACTACTCTTTTTTGACAAAAGATTTTACAAATTTGTCTGGAGCATAATAGTTAAAGTCCTATTCCTCCTGTAAGAATTATTGGATTTTATCAAAAATTGGCAAGAAGTTTTTTGAGTGAAGGGGAATCAATTTTGTATGAACAGTGGGTCTCGGCTCTCTGGGATGAGAGGGGCAGGACCTAATGGTAGAAATAGAGTAAATTCTTTAAAACCCTACTTTTGCGATAGGAATGATTTGATTTTGCCTAAAATTAGACTGAAGCATTCATTAGTGGAGGGGATCAGTCTTATATAAACCATGTAGCTTGGACCCTTGGGCAGGAGGAGAGGGGCCTAATAAAAAAACAGTGCAATTTCTGTAAAATTCTACTCCTTCAAGAATGATTGGATTTTGCCCACATTTAGTCTGAAGCATTTATTGATGGAGGGGAATCAATTCTTAGATTTTGTCCCAATTTGGTCTGAAAATGTAGTGGATCATGGCCCCCTGAGGTGGTAGGAGTGGGGCCGAATAAGGAGAAATAGGACAAATGCTGTCCATATTTGGTGCAGGGCATGTTTGGTTTGTGTAAAAATTGCTTCTGACTCTCTTGGGTTTGAAGGATAGAAATAGATATAAATCTTCTAAATGCTTTTTAATTAGTGTAGAAGTGATTTCAGTGATCTGTAAATCAGGTGAGCGATATATACATTATGGTTATTATTATTAGGTTTATCATGTAATACTTACTTATTGCTTATAATATTTACAGAAAATTGCAATCGTAATACAATGTATGAACAAATTTAGAATTAAATATACTGAAGTTGTGTTTGGTGATGTATTTATGAATATAAATCCTACTTACTTGATGTGGTTTTATTGCGAGAAAAAAGAAGATATTATATGTTTATATATTGCAGGCATGGATGACTATGAAAATATAATTCCAAATAATACCAATAGTAAGGATAGCTCTGCAGGTGAAGGAATGTCATCAAGGAAAAAGGTGACTTATTATTGTATATATTTACATGATTAAATTTGTATTCATTTGCATTTTTAGCATGATCTCACCATCAGTAGATGGTGAACAATTTAAATCTCCTTCGTCCATCATCGTGAATCCTGAAACAATTTTTTTATTGCTATTCTTCGAAAATCTCTCCCAAATTTTATTTTAGATCCCCCTGTTTCTCTAGTTGTGAGAATTATTGAACAAAAAAACTGCTGACAAGTGACCATCTTTTATTTCATATAAATTAGAGAAAAAAGAAGAAGGAAAAAGATCCAATTAAAAAAAACAAATGCACATCAAACTATACTGAACAAAATAAGTTAAGGATCATAAACTTGAAACAGTGCAGTTTTACATACAAATAATAATATGATTATATTTTAAATTTTAATGACAGAACATTCATTTTAGTCTTTAATTACACAAAACAAATTCATTTGTGGTAATTGCTACCAAGAGCAGATAACCCTGAGTAACAGCACCCTTGAAATCAAAGTGTAAGAGGAAGTAGAGCAAGTTAATCATGTAGACAAGGAAAACTCATCAAACTGCAATTGGCAGTTTAATAGGCAGTATGACCTCCGTTGACATCAATAACTGCCCTGCAACGTCAGCACATGCTCCTTATTAGTCGTCGGTGGCTGATCTGTGGGATGCGCTGCCATTCTTCTTGCAGAGCAATCATAAGCTGTTGGCGGTTCTGTGGTGGATTAGGTCGAGCTGAAACCCGGCGTTGCAAGGTGTCCCAAGCATGCTCGATAGGGTTCAGATCAGGAGAACGACTTGGCCAGTCCATGCGAACGATTGCTTCACGTTGAAGATAGTCGTTGACCACACGAGCACGGTGAGGACGAGCATTATCATCCATCAGAATAAAATCATGGCCAACAACTCCTGCAATGGGCCTTACTATAGGGTGTAGAATCTCGTCCCTGTATCGAACAGCTGTTAAAGATCCATTGTCTATGATGTAGAGGTCTGTATGGAAGTCAACACTGATCCCTGCCCAAACCATCACTGACCCACCACCAAAGCGATCATGCTGGACAACACAGCAGTCTGCATAGCGCTCTCCTTGGGTTCTCCATACCCTCCTCCTACCGTCATGGAAGTCAACACAAAACCTAGACTCATCTGTGAACATAACATTTCTCCAATGACGTAATTGCCAATTCAAATGATGAGTGGCCCATTGATGTCTGGATTGTCGATGACCTCTGGATAAAATTGGTCGGACTGCTGGTCTTCTAGCTCGTAAATTAGAGGCATGGAGTCTGTTTCTGATTGTCTGGGATGAAATCCTTAGATTTGTAGCACGCTGAAACTGAAGATTCAAGACAGGAGCACTCAAAAACCGCTGACGTCGTGCCGTGATGCAAATGAATCTGTCCTGTCGGGCTGTCGTACAGCGTGGTCGTCCAGATCTGGGGCGTTGACGGACGTTATTTGTCTGTTGATAGCGATTCCATAGCCTACTAATCACGCTCTGAGAAACATGAAGCTGTGCCGCCACATTTCGTGGAGTTTGACCAGCTTGAAGGAGCCCTATAGCTCGCGCGGCTTCCATATCATTTAAATGTCTTCGCATGATTAGTTTTTCAAGTTTTCGTTACAAATTGATTAAATGTTTCCAAATTCAACTTTTTTTAGCTTAGAAGTAACAGAATCAAAACCTGCAAGATTCCTCTGTAGTAATAGACCAGTCAGTTTTTCACACCACCATAGTTAACTAGAGCGGAACGGCATGACCTTCAGATGCACGTGCTTTCACCTTTGACATGACTTTAGGTACATATTGGAGAAACTACGAGTGCAATTACCGGCAATACATGATTTGAATTTTTAAAGATATTATGGTCACAATTATTATCCTTAACTTATTTTGTCCAGTATATATTGGATGCCAACATCCCCCTGGAATTACATTATTGGTGTGGTTTTCACAACCAACGCTTACAACATTTTTGTGGAATTATGTAAAGGACCAGTTTCATGGTACATGTAATTTTGGCGACATCCAAATTCAATCTTCATTGTGTTTTATTTGTACTACCCCAGTAAACTCCTAAGAATTTACGTCTAAAACAAATTCAGACGTCACCTTTACTATGACCTATTTCATGATCCTTGTTGTGAGTGTGAGCCAGATTGCATATCTTACCCCAAAACTTGTTCAAAAACCTATAATAAATCATTAAATTGGTCAAATCCTCTTCATTTAAGTCTGTTTACATGTGATGTGATCCACGTGTTCAGACAGTTTCCAGGTCTTAAACTGAAACTGTTTTTGCTTTTTTTAGAATCCTGATGAACTTTTGTACCTGGATGTTGAATTTAAGGACAATCACACAGATGAGCACAGGGTTGTAGTACATGGAATTGAAAACAGATGTGAATATGCAGATGTTGACTTCTCCCAACAGGCTGATCCTCTAAAAGGTCAGGAGGAAGTCATGAAGAAAACAGGGGAAAACACAAAAGGCAAAGAAACTGTTTAAAGACTTTATTATTATTTCAATATTTAACCAGGACCATGTATTGTTTATTGTACCAAAACATTCAACCAGTACTTTTCAATTAACAAAAAAAATGTAATGTAATGTAATGTCTGGTTACTCATGTAGTTATGTACATTTGTAATGTTTCTGACGATGACATCTTTAGATGCCTTTGCTTCGAACGGATGTCTCATCTACTCAACAGGGGATATAAAGCAGCTCTGATCAACTGTGCAATCGATAGAGTTAGGGAACTAGACAGGGCTAGTACACTTAAATACAAAGTCTGACTAAAACCTTGTGTGGTGACCTTTCACGCCAACTTGCTACCATTGTCATCAATCTTCCAGAAAAAACTTTAGAACATTTTCCCAGAACCACCAATACTAGCAGACCTAAAAACATCAAAGACTTGGTGGTGAGCGTTAAGCTACCAACAACTGTCCACACTCATGCAACTGACTGTTTCAAAACATATGATAGTAAGAGGTGCAAGCTTTTTCTGTATACAGTGCCAGTTCATTCAAATGTGAGGTCAACGGTCGGAAATACCATACCCTCCAGCCGGTGTCCTGCACATCGGCCAATGTAATATACTTGATTACGTGCGCCAATCATCGATGTTCTATCAAACAAAAATCCTGGATCTGTGTGTAGCAAGACATTTCATCATGCCAAGTTATTTGTGGCATGACATACAGGTGGCACCCATTGACCACTACAGGAGTTGAGGTGACCAGCAACACCTCAGTAAGGAGCGATACTGGATCAACCAACTCCAAACCTGCTACCCGCTTGGCATGAAAAAGAGATGATCTTGCTACTACATACAGGTCAGGTCAGACATACCTGGCAGTCAGTATATCTCAAGCTACCAATGAGGCAACTAGTAAAATATAACCCACCTAGCCGACCCTCCCCCATTAACTAATTATTGCACTTTTCATTTAGTTCCTTATCCTGCTTTCTTCCTATCTAAAATTGGCTCTGATTATTAACTTTAGATCAGCAGTAGAAATTCTAATTTTGTGGGACGAGTTATCTGTGGGCAGTTGACCAATCTGGGGCCTATTTGACCATATTCAAAATAATATCTTTATAAACATATTTTGTGATTTTTATCAAATTACTTTTTATTATTCCCTGCTCAACAAAGTTGACAGTTGATATTCTAATGGGTTCCGTCCTTCCATCCTTCTGTCTTCCATCATTCCTTCTGTTCATCCGGATGCCGTTTTCTGCATAGCTTTTGAAGGACTGGTAGGATTCATGTTATCTTAATTCCTTGGCCAATTTTGATTAACAGCAAATTCCACACATATCTAATGAGGCTGCTGAGACCTGATCTGCTGATATTTTTCGTCACTCTAATTGAATGCTTTCTGCACATTATCTTTTGAATGAACAAATAAAGTATGACCATTCTTGCTTGGTAGACTTATTTCCTTCATCCCTTGTTCAAGTTTGATTTTCAGCAATTTTTGTGTATATTTAATGAAGCTGCTGTGACCTGATTGGCTGATGTCTTTTCCAGTTTTCCATGTTGCTCACTTTAAATGTATATATTTTACAAATGAACATGGACATGGGATTTTGATCATTATGTCCTATGTCAATCATCAGATGGTGGGCTATTCAAATCGCCCTACGTTCATGGTCTGTCAGTCCGTCAACAATTTTTGTTATCACCATTTCTTGTAGGTTCTCTTTGGTCCCTAGATAAAAAACAAAACAAAAGGGCCAAAAGGTGGCCATCTTGGATTTTTTTAATGAATTTTGTTATCACTATTTCTTGAGAAGTACTGGATGGATCTTTCGAAATTTCGTATGCAAGTTCCTTTGGTCCCTAGTTGTGCCCATTTGAATTTGGGTCTGATCAGAAAAACAAAATGGATGAAACATGGCCATTTCGGATTTTGACTTTGAAAGTTTGTTATCATAGCCATTTCTTGAGATCTACATCATAGATCTTTCTCTAATTTCACTACCCAGGGGAGAGGGTGACGTTTTCTATAGTTTGTGTATTCTTAATTGGAAATAGCTATTAGTTGAAGATGACAGTTTAATAAGATGCACATATTGACCTCGACTGACCTCCGGGGTTGTTGGGCGGGCCAAAAATGGACAAATTGACTGAAAAAAACTTCTTTTCAACACCCAGATAATGTAGAACTAAAAACTCTTCATGGATGGAAGTGTCTAACAGTGCTTTATGAAAATGTAAGGGGTGGGGGGTTAATATTTACGGTATTTTATGTAGGAAAATTCTATTTTTACCCTAAATTGTTTATTTCCTTACAGAAACAGTTCAAACTTGGATAATTTTTTTTATTAGTAAGAAAAAGATAAGATGCATATTTTGAAGTTGACTAACCCCAAGGGGCAGATGGGTAGGGTCAAAAACGGGTAAAATTCTTTTAATTCAAACTTGGTTAGAAGTCTTAGCATAGGACAGCAATTTCTGTATACACAATTAACATTGGCTTCGTGTGTACAATAAAGTTAAAGTTATATTACTTTTTTAACAATATCAGTTCTGTGACATATTACAAGAAGCATTTTTACTCGGGTGACTGTTAAGGCCCCTTGTGCCTCTTGTTATCCCTTAAGGGTCTTCGACTTCCATCAGCCAATGGGTTTATCATAATATCTAAATTTACACCACCGCTCTCAATTTAGCTTCATTACTTTATTTTTGCTTTATATTCTATGTATGTGATGTAATTTAGGTAATATTTGTATCTTGATAAATGGACAAATTGCCTCGAAAATTTGACATCGCTTGTCCCTGCTGTCGTTATTGATCATATACGTATAGATTTGGAACTAAATATCTAGTTAAGTAACGATGATAGAACAATTGCATATTTAGAGACCGTGGTAAATTAAATATGGCATCAGTAAAAGGTGTGGGAAAAATGAAATACATTATAATTGCCAGGATTGATCTTCCATTATGATCTCTAAAAACATTAATTTTTGAAATGCTATATATTTTTATAACGTTATTAAATACCTATTTTTATAAATATATGTACGGTTTTGAGTAAAATATCTGTGAACATTTCTATTTTCACCTGTGATGTTAAGGTGGACATTTTGAATATCTATATATACCTGTGCTTTCATTCCACATACATTATGTATATATGAATTGTTTTGTATTTACCTTAAATAAACTAGTAACTATTATTTCTTTATTTTTGTTTTGTTTTGTTATTTTATTTCTTCAGAACAGTAAGAATAATCCGAATGGATAAGGTGAACATTTTTACAACTATACTATGGTGTAATTTTGTCGTGTTTAGTGAATGGAACCTTATAATAACACTTAAATAACCACTATATTCAGGCTATTTGGCCAAAAGGCTCTATGATTTAAGGCTGACAAACTTTATAAACAAGGAATTACTTTGTTTTCACTTGATAAGCCCATAATCATGGTTATATATATAGTGTTTTAAAGGTCAAAATTCAGTTTGAAGCTTATCGTTTTTGAAAAATGTAGTAACAAAACTGAAGAAAATGTTTTGAAATATCCAGGTGAGCATCACAAGCTCTATGGGCCATTTGTTTTCCTTGAAATTGTTAGGACGTGCTGAGGAATTATCATATCATACAAAGCTTAAATGCTGATCATACAGATCTTGCCCAGATCGGACAGATAATACAATTCATGTTGAATGGTTGATATATCAGTTCAGAACGTCATTATGACACAATTGATATACCCATGACTTTGCAGACATATGATTTCTCCTGGAAATATCTTTTTACACAAAAACGAATATAATATCAATTTCTTTAAATTCGAAGGTCAGGTTGAGCTACATCCATCATGTTTTGATTGTTGTAGTGCACAATGCATAAATCATCCACTCAAACAACTTAACAATAACCGAGGGACCTATGGTGCTGAATTTTTTGAAAGTCACAGAGAGCAAAGGTGTTACAATCCTTGGATAACTTCTGGATGACGAAAAGGTCATGTGGTATTGATATTGGGCTTAACGCATGCTGTAACAGAGTGCTACCAAGTTTGTGTATGGACCTTGACTCAGTTTCAAAGTCACCAGATCAAATGTTGTAAGGGTAACGATTATGGAACCCCTGAGAATAAAACGTTGTGTCCTTTCTAACATCAAAACTTCTGCTTTTGTAAGACACCATAATTCACAGCCATATAGGGCTGCTGGATAATTTTTTGTTTTAATTATTTTACTTACTGTGATAGTGTTTAATACAAAAGGATGAGTATCTCACTTCATGAGCCTCATCACACCACTCTTTAACCTGTTGCATGCACGTATTGTACGGTCTGTACTGTGAAATTATTGTTTAACATAGCACCAACATGCGTTATATGTTCTACTCCTGGAAGAGGATGCTCATACAGATATAGTTGTACACTTGACCCTTTCTGCTTTGTTCTAGAAAAACACATAATATATTACACTGCAGAAAACACAAAGCGCCACTTTTTACTATAATCTTCATGCACATGTGTTATAGACTTTTAAGTTGTGTACTGACTAGGCAAATATCATCTGCATGTATTGGTATATTAGTTGTTGAATCGGCCGTAATAACACCCATTACACATTTTTCAACACAATCTAGTAAATCATAAATGAAGACGAGATACATTATTGCAGATTATGCGCTCCCCTGTAAGATCCCCCTTTCCATACATTCCCATCTTTATCTTAAACACTGCTTCATATATCTGTATATATTGCTTTCAGAAATATGCCATGACTTAGAAGTTATTCCCAATTGATGTAATTTATAAAGCAGACCGTTATGTCAGACAGTGTTAAAAGCTTTGTTACTGTCTAAAAAGGCTACAAAAACGTTTTCTTTCGTTTCAACATTATAATGCATACATTCCTGCAGGTTAAATGAGACTAACAAACTATAGAGCCCTTTTTGGTAAGCTGATTGTTGCTTATTTGGAAAAGAAACAGGAGAAAGAACTGGTTCCAATCTTTTCGCGAAAATCATTTCGAACACTTTAAAGATAACTGGTAGAAGAGTTAACCCCCTATAACTATTAGGATCATCCTTAGGTTTAGGATGACCTTTGTACAATGTGATAATAGTCCCCTTCTTCCATCCATATAATATATACTGACTCTCAACTACTGCATTGAATCATTTTGATAAATGGGCAGAACGGTCCGAGTTTCATAATTTCAAGTATTCAAATACTAGACCGTCCATACCTCTTGCCTTATTTGATTTTAAATTCCTGCAGATTATTTCGATTTCAGCTTGCGCATTTGGATCTTTTAAAAATCTCACATCTTTCAAATCTTTCTTTCTATTTCTTTCACTTTATTTGATATATGGATCCAGAAGTTTTCATAAAATATACTATTATAATCATCTGTTAAAATTCTCTTAAAGTGAGAAGCCCATTTATCTACAATAATTTCCGGGTCTCTGAAAGTTTTTCTGTCACATCTAAATTCAGTTTGGCAATGTCTTTGTTGTGTCGTTTTATTTGTGATTAAATGCCAAAAAGGTTTCTCATCTACGTCATTTGCTCACTCCATTTCTTTTTAATTGATCTGACATGCTGTATTTATCGAAAGCTTGTCTAAGGTTTCTCCTGAATTCTTTCTTCGTCCATTTATATTATTTAAAACTAAAATTGATACAATCCGTACTAAACCAAGCGAGCTTTCTGCAATGATAATATGGCCAATAAGTGTTGATTTACCCGTTTGGGGAAAAAGAATCAAATGGACCTCTACACGGATTTTATACATTGATGGATATCAAATCACACCGGCTTAAAAACTCCTGAAACATCCTAGATCTATCATTTTTGACAAAGCAACACCGGGGACCTTTAATCTTGACATTCATATAGCACATAAACATAACTGTCCCTTCTCAGAATAAAGTGAGGATAGGCATTCCAGCAGTTCAACATGTTCTGTAAACATTTCTATTGTTCTAGACGCGGCAGGCATATATACAAAAAAACAATACAAAATCAAATCGTTGGAAAGAGTAATCTCCGTCCCTACTATTCTTGGACTATCAACCTCTATTTCTTGATCTCTGAAAAATGATTCTTTGTACAACCGAGCATTTGTATTTGAACGGATCTCTTTCAAAAACAGGTTTAGCTATAACACTATACCCGATGGATTTAAATGTATTGAAAAAGACATTAAATTCGCATAACCAGTGTTCGGATATACCTCAAATATTAACGTTGCATATCTGGAGACAGTTCACAAGGTAAGGTGATCCTGCCATGATACCTTCAATGTTCCGACACAGTGCATTCACATAGTCAGCCATGCCTGTGTTCAATCCAAAACTTTCACGCGGCTGCCACTCCCTCATGTAAAGTCCTTCTGGCCAGAAGGACTTGTTTCTGATAATCTCCTCATCTTCCGTCACGATACTGAGTTGTGCCGAAGCGGTATTTTTCCAACGTTTCTCAAAATATCTTATCTATGTTACGCGTATATTTGCCTCTTCGAGATAACTTCGCATAGCGTTTTCAGAATATATGTGGCGGTTAATGCCATGTACATAGAAACGTTTGATTCTCCTTCTTGGCTTTTGACTGCATCCTACAAATCGATTTGCTATTGATTTGCAAACTGAAAAAGGAAAATGAACACTAAAAGAGTGTGATTCTGCATCAGACTCGTGGTGCCTTTCTACATTGTTGTTGTGCCCAGTGTGGAAAGATTGCGTAGAACCGTTCACAGACGTGCGTTGCGTACCAGTCACCTTAATGGACTGATCAGAATCCTGAGGAGTGTCCCGGCCTGATGCGGTCTGAGCTGCTACACCTTTTGTGATATCTTCCTGGTTTCCTGAACCCAGGACCTCAAAACTGTTGGAGGTCACGACAGATGGTATCGCTTCTATTGTATTCGAGCTGATGTTTTTTTCTGACAGAAAGATCTTTCTCTGTACTTCAGCGCGTACTTTGTCGATTTGTTTCTTAAGACTGACAACTGACGCTGCACATGGCTTGATTGAGTCCTTTATCTCATCTAGGTCTGATTCATGACACGTCCTGTAATTTATTTCTCTACAGCTTCTTGCAGCTTTGCTATGGATTGCTGGTAAGTATCACAGGCCGTTTTGCATTCTTCTAATTATGTCTGTATTCTTTTTACATGATCTCTGTACTTTGTCGCCCTGTTTTTTGCATTTTCCTTTTCCTTCAGTAAATAGTCAATTCTCGAGTTCAGATGTCTAATTTCCTTATTGTGCTCACTTTTAAGTACAAGTCGCGTTTCATCAAATAATGATTCACGCGGCAGTTCAATATCCGCAACGTTATCACTTGTCGTCTCGTCGACTAACAGCGTTTGCGGACAATTTTTTATCTTTTCAATCTGCTCCATGTATATCTCTATACAACTTTTTTTGTCCGTTGTGGTCGACTCTTCACTATAGTATACGTTGTCATCATGTACCTAATTTTCCTCAAATTCAGTATGGTCATCATGAAAGTAGATTTGACCATTTTGCCAAGATGACGGCTGCATGTACACTTGACTGACTGGTAATAATTCTGTGAGTGTATTTTTATCTGAACGTTCAATATCACCCACCTCCCCATCATATTCCATCCTTATTGGAATTGCGTTTTCAAAATATTCACAAATAAGGTCAACAAGTCAAA
Organism: Ylistrum balloti; assembly: GCF_031769215.1. Lineage (NCBI taxonomy): Eukaryota > Metazoa > Mollusca > Bivalvia > Pectinida > Pectinidae > Ylistrum > Ylistrum balloti. The sequence goes on along the minus strand of NW_026782631.1, from coordinate 1,917 downwards.
ACTATAGGCCGTATAGTACTTGTCCCAGACACGTTTGTAGTGAGTGCGCGTTCACAGGTAAAGCAAATGTCACACAGGTGAGCATAGAGTCTATTTATACCTCAATTTGAATACAGTTGAGTGTAGTCCATTATATTTTCTAAATCTTAGAAAAACGCATAAAATTGCACATTTATAGACGATATGAGTAAAACACTTAATACCACTAACCATTACAAACCTCTATACCATTTTGCTGTGAAAACATCGCCGTATTTCTGTCGATATTAGACAAATTAATTTGAGCTTGCACACACGGCGTGATTCCCGTGGCCAGGTAACATACATAGCATAGAAAGCTTATGAGGTCTGAGACGAATACATGAAATACTATTCTTATACAATACATCATCATTTTTAGACCTATTTTACATTACATTCAGTCTTAAATTCAGCTGTCCAACTAAGTAATCTAGCTATTATACAAATGAGGCAGGCATGTACACCGTGTACAAGTAAGTTGCTCTAAGCACTTGTCAACTCTACAGGTAAGTCCCATTGTATATTTTATGTATGTTGGCCTTCAAATGTAATTTATCTTATAATTTTAACAGAAAAAAAACCTGAATGAATGTGGGATTCATCCTTTATATGTTTCATACGTCCAACATTATTAAAATCCATGAGACATTTGTAAGGTTATTCCTAACATATCACTGAACAGTCTAAAACATGTCTGCGCTCTCATGTATACTCTAGATCTCGCTAAAGGACATAAGTTCACAGTCTTTATGTTCATATTGAATACATTTAAGAAACAAAAAGGACATTACTTTAGGCGCACAATTTCAGGTACCTAGTTGTCCAATGGTACTATTATCATTTTCCAATATTCGTCCAACAAGATTTCAATTTGCTTCAGAGCAGAAGCATTATCCACGTGCTGAGGTAAAATATTTCAAATATCCACTACCCGGAATCTAAAACAAATTCTTATTTACATCTAGACGGCAATGCTTTTTATCAATTTTCATCTCTTCTTTTCCTACCAGTGTTATCGATATCAAAAACGTTCCTGGTGACCCTTTAGTCGTACATATCTTTTTAAAATTTTATATGTGTTGATCAGTTTTCCTCTAGTGCGATGAAGGTTCATGGTTGGTAAGTCTAGTCGCTGAAAACACTTGTAAAAGACTTCACAGATATGAATAATGTGATGAATATTGCATTTAACAAACATTTAATGTTTAGATTAAACAGTATTTTCCTTTTAAAACAAAATCTGAAAAAAGTGAAAGACAACTCACTGAAGTGAGTACAAGACGAAAATTGAAAAACGGGCAAAATCATATAGAATGGTATTGTTTTCATCTACACGAAAGTTGTCGCTTATATGTTAATATCGATGTGCAGTAAGCAAATAAAAGATAAAATGACTTTAAGGCATTTCCATACACCAAATTACTGCGTACTGGTGATCTTTAAATCTACGACAATGCAATTTAATATCAATACTGAACAACTCATTTACGAGGGTTGATTGATAAGTTGTGAGCCTAATATATAAGGGTTGGACTTTTGGCGGACATATTGCATCATTTCAACATGATATCCGTCAGTATCTATACACTTTTAAACGACATTTGAGGGCCTCAATGCCACGTCGGCATCTTTTAAAAAATTGGAGACCTATTCCTCTTTTGGATATTTTTAAAATTGCATCTGGAGTAATTTCTTCAAGGATTAAAACAGTTCTTGACAAGCTTATTTATGAAGATCAGACAGGTTTCTCATCAGGTCGTGATATTGGGGAAAATGTGCATACTCTTTATGATATAATGTTTTATGCATAGGAACTTAATATTCCAGGAATGCTCCTTATGGTGAATTTTGAAAAAGCGTTCGATGCGGTATCATGGAAATTTATTGATAAAGTTC